>NW_027331921.1:6034905-6187043 GCF_048418815.1 Hemitrygon akajei | reverse complement strand
TCCTCTGCGTCTCTGAGCTCAGCGAGACAAACAAACACCAGATGAACGGTTGATAAAGAGAAGAGCCGAGAGCAGGGGGGAGGAGGTGTTGGGGTAAAGGGAGGTGAGGGTGTTAGAGGGTTTGGTCTGTACCGATGAGAGTGGCTGGAGGAAGATTAGTGAGATTGTGGAAAAACAGAGGGGAGAAGGATAGGGCTTGGCGGAAAGAGAGACGTGGATACTGCGGAGAGAAGGAGGAGTAAGGCGAGAGAGGGTGTATTAGGGGAGAGAATGAGAAAACAGAGAGCGAGATTATTGGTGAACGCAGGTGAAAGAGAGAGAGAGAGAGAGAGAGAGGAGAGGAGATGAGAGAGGGGAGAGAGAGAGAGAGAGAGAGAGAGAGAGAGAGAGAGAGAGAGAGTGAGAGAGAGAGTGAGAGAGAGAGAGAGAGAGAGAGAGAGAGAGAGACAGACAGACAGACAGACAGGGAGGGGCGAAGGAAGAGAGGGAGAAGAGAAAGCTCTACAGAGAGGAGGGAGAGATGCAGGGAAGGGGCTACTGAGGGGGATGGAATTTAGTATTTGGTACATTGGAAGAGAAGAATGGAGAGAGAAAGGAATGGAAGAAGGGAAGATTGAGGGATGATGAGTGAACAGAGAGAGAAAGACGGATGGATATATTGTCACTCATTCAGAGCCTTTATTGTCAGACAGATTTGCACGAATACCCCACCCAACCCCAACCTCCAGTTGATTCCTGGTTTGAGCCTCAGTGCCCCCATTGTTCTGTTTATCGGCGGGGATTCAGACACTCTGTGCTCTGGAAACCATAAACCCGGGACAACCCGCAACTACCTCCGAAGTAAACGAGCCCCCACCCTCCGTGAAGACGTCAAACAATAGAAACATAGACAAATAGAAAATAAGTGCAGGGTTAGGCCATTCGGTCCATCGAACCTGCACCGCCATTCTGTATGATCATGGGCTGATCATCCAACTCAGAACCCTGTACCTGCTTTGTCTCCATACCCCCGATCCCTTTAGCCACAAGGGCCATATTCTAACTTCCTCTTAATAATAGCCAATGAACCGGCCTCAACTGTTTTCCTGTTGCAGAGAATCCCACAGATTCATCGCTCTCTGTGTGAAGAAGCGTTTCCTCATCTCGGTACTAACAGGCTTCCCCTTTAGCCTTAAACTGTGACCCCTCGTTCTCGACTTCCCCAACATTGGAAACAATCTTCCAGCATCTAGCCTGTCCAATCCTTTCGAATTTTATATGTTTCAATAAGATCCTCCCTTTTCTTCTAAATTCCAGTGATTAAAACTGGGATGAGGGAAGGGAGTGGGAGGGAATTACTGGAAGTTGGGAAATTCAAGGGAGCTTCTTTATGTGTCTGACCCTGGAAAGTGAGAAGCGACGTCAGAACAATAGATTGCCATGTTTAGACAGTGTAGTACTTTTCAAAGAAAGCGGACATTTAGATATTGAAGTTTACAGGGTTAGGGTTAGGGTTAGGGTTAAGTAAACTTACTTAACTCCCCCTTTGTCTTCCCCACTCTCACAGCTCCTCGCCCCGCCACTCTCATCTCTCGAGATCACCCGCCTTCACACCATCAATCTCCGTCCTGCCCGGCACCTTCTCCCCCTAATCTCGGCCTCTCTCTTTATCAGCCCGTCAACTGGTTGTTGATGTCAGTCAAACTCCCCTGTCAATATGATCTTCCTCTAACAACAGTTGCTTCCAATTTCTGAGCTCAGAGACGCAGAGAAACTCGGCAGAATGGACGATAGCGAGACTTACATGAATATGATTTTTTTTAAAAAAAACGGACTCTACGGTCTCCTTCCCGAGATAAGAGGGGTGGAACAGTACGTGCGGAGAGAGATTCAGTCTGCGACTGACCACGGGTTGTGAGTGACGGGACGGTGTGGAACTAGCGTCACACTGTCGGGACCCCAGGGGTGTATGATAGGGACGGTGTGGAAGGAGCTTCACTCTGATTTTGACCACTGTTTTTCTTTGATGGGCCGATATGGAAATAGCTTTATTCTGTGTCTAATGTAGTTCGTATGTGCTGTGTTGTCTATTGGGAACTTGACTGTGTGTCAGATACACAGAAGATATATACACTCCTGAGTGAATCTCCCTGCACTCCATCCCATCTCTCTCCAACCCGTCCCCATCACACACACTCGTGGTCAGACACAGAGTGAATCTCCCTCCGCACCGTCCCATCACACACTTCCGGGGTCAGACACATAGTAAATCTCCCTCCACACCGTCTCATCACACACTCCCGGGTCAGACACAGAGTGAATCTCCCTCCACACCGTCACATCACACACTCCCGGGGTCAGACACAGAGTGAATCTCCCTCCACACCGTCCATCACAAACTCCCGGGGTCAGACACAGAGTGAATCTCCCTACACACCGTCCCATCACACACTCCGGGGTCAGACACAGAGTGAATCTCCCTCCACACCGTCACATCACACACTCCCGGGGTCAGACACAAAGTGAATCTCCCTCCACACCGTCAGCATCACACACTCCCGGGGTCAGACACAGAGTGAATCTCCCTCCACACCGTCCCCTCACAAACTGCCGGGGTCAGACACAGAGTAAAATCTCCCTCCACACCGTCACATCACACACACCCGGGGTCAGACACAGAGTGAATCTCCCTCCACACCGTCCCCTCACAAACTGCCGGTGTCTGCACAGAGTGAATCTCCCTCCACACCGTCCCAACCCAGGGTCAGACACAGAGTGAATCTCCCTCCACACCGTCCCATCACACACTCCCGGGATCAGACCACAGAGTGTATCTCGCTCCACACCGTCCCATCACACACTCGCGGGGTCAAACACAGAGTGAATCTCCCTCCACACCGCCCCATCACACACTCCCGGTGTCAGACACCGAGTGAATCTCCCTCCACACCGTCACATCACACACTCCCGAAGTCAGACACAGAGTGAAACTCCCTCCACACCGTCCCGCTCACAAACTGCCGGTGTCTGGCACAGAGTGAATATCCCTCCACACCGTCCCATCCCACACTCCCGGGTCAGACACAAAGTGAATCTCCCTCCACACCGTCCCATCACACACTCCCGGGGTCCGTCACAGGGTGAATCTCCAAACAGACCGTCCATCACTCACTCCCAGGGTCAGACACAGAGTGAATCTCCCTCCACACCGTCCCATCATACACTCCCGGGGACAGACACAGAGTGAATCTCCCTCCACACCGTCCCATCATACACTCCCGGGGACAGACACAGAGTGAATCTCCCTCCACACCGTCCCATCACTCACACCCTCGTTAGTATACAGAGTTAATCTCCCTCCACTCCGTCCCCTCACACATTCCCGGTGGCAGACACAGAGTGAATCTCCCTCCACTCCTTCCCCTCACACACTGCCGGTGTCTAGTACACAGAGAATCTCCCTCCACTCCGTCCCCACACACATTCCCGGTGTCAGACACAAAGTGAATCTCACTCCACACCGTCCCCTCACACACTGCCGGTGTCTGGTACAGAGTGAATCACCCTCTACTCCGTCCCCTCACACATTGCCGGTGTCAGACACAGAATGAATCTCCCTCCACACCGTCCCCTCACAAACTGCCGGTGTCTGGCACAGAGTGAATCTCCCTCCACACCGTCCCATCCCACACTCCCGGGGTCAGACACAGAGTGAGTCTCCCTCCACACCGTCCCATCACACACTCCCGGATCAGACACATAGTGTATCTCGCTCTACACCGTCCCATCACACACTCCCGGGGTCAGACACAGAGTGAATCTCCCTCCACGCCGTCCCATCACACACTCCCGGGGTCAGACACAGAGTGAATCTCCCTCCACACCGTCACATCACAACACTCCAGGGGTCAGACACAGAGTGAATCTCCCTCCACACCGTCCCATCACTCACACCCTCGTTAGGATACAGAGTTAAACTCCCTCCACACCGTCCATCACTCACTCCCGGGGTCAGACACAAGGTCAAGCTCCCTCCACACCGTTGGATTTATTTCTGTTCACTTCCACCGGATATCGTTCTCTCGGTTCTCAGCTTCTCTGCGTCTCTGCGAGTACAGGCCGGTCGTGTGGTTTTACACCACTTCCTCCCAGTGACTGCAAACTCAACACTCCGTCACAGACCACCCTCCCCTCCCCCTCCTCTCTCCTCAGTCTACATCTTGTCTCACACTCAATTATTATCTCTGAGACTCACTATCGGAGACGATAGGAACGCTGAAGTGTTGGTGATTGGTGAGAGGGAGAGAGGGAGTGAAGAGGGAGATTCGCTCTGTTTCTGAATGCGTTACTGTGTTATCGGACTGTGTGGTGGCAGATTCACTCTGTGTCTGATTCCGGGAATATGTGCTGCGCGGGAGCTTGTCTCTGTTTCTGCCCCTTTGGAGTGTGTGATGGACCGTGTGGAGGAAGATGCAATGAAGTCTGACCCCGGGAGTGTTTGTCTGTTTGTTCGGACGATGCCGAGGCGCTCTATCTCTCTCTCTCCCCCCCTCCCTCTCTCCCCCCCCCCCTCTCTCCCCCCCCTCTCTCCCCCCCCCCCCCTCTCTCGCTCGCTCTCTCCCCCTCAGACACACACACACACACACACACACACACACACACACACACACACACACACACACACACACACACACACACACACACACACACACACACACACACACACACACACACACACACACACTCCAGCATATCGCTTCCCGCACCACCACACTTTAGTCACAATACCACCGCCCACCATTTTAAAAGCCACCCTTTTCATTCACCGCCCCCTTGCTTACTGTGCTGAATGTAACTAATTTCGGCTGTCCAGGAGGCATTTCCGGGGAAAGGGACAGACAGTCCGGTCACATTTCAGTCCGTTGAACGTTCAGTGTGACCGGGAGAGAGTGGGAAGTGGGAAAGTGCTGTAAATAGGGAGGAGAGCCAAAAAGAGAAGGCTTAGTGAGGAGGGCAGTGAGATAGAAAGGCAGAGGAGAGAGAGAGAGAGTGTGGAGGAAAAAAGGAGAGAGATGGAGACAGAAGCGAAATTGATCCGGGTTAGAGGCATTCATGTGAGAGAAATAGGGAGATAGTGAGGGAGAATGAGGGACGCAGTGAGAGAAAATGATAGACAGAAGGTGATGGAGGGTCTGAGAGAACTGCTGAAGTTCCTTCTGTTGGGCTGACGTCGCTGCTATTTTTATTTTTGCTGTCTGTATGCCCGGCCCAGTCAGTGTAGCCGCACGCTTTGAATACTTCTCTGAAATACTGACAACCCACAGCTTCTGTTCTCATGGGCGAAGAGAGTCAATACTCAGACACCGCTCAGCGTGTGTTGGTTTCCTGTAAATTTCAATATCTAAATGTCAGGTTTCTTTGATAAGTGCTACACAGTCTAAAAATAGCAATCAGTTGTTAGCCGTTTTTTCGAAGGGAGGGGGCCCGCTTACTTCGGCGGGAGTTGCGGGTTGACCCGGGGTCGTGGTTTCCCGAGCACAGAGGGTCTGAAGCCCTGGCGATAAGCAGAGCAATGGTAGCGTTGTCACTAAAGCCAGGAATCAACTGGATGTTGTGGTTGGGATTGGGGGTGGGAATTCGTTGCAAATCTCTCTAACAATAAAGGCTCTGAATGAGTGACAATATATCCGTTCGTCTTTCCCTCCCTGTTCAATCATCATCCATCATTTATTCCCCTCTTCCATTCCTTTCTCACTGCCTTCTCTTGCTATGTCCTACCAACTTCCATATCCCATCTCCCTCAATCGTCATTTCCCTGCATCTCTCTTCCTTCTCTGTGGCGCTTTCTCTCTTCCTTCGCCCCTCTCTATCCGTCTCTCTCTCTCTCTCTCATCTCTCTCTCTCTCTCTCTCTCTCTCTCTCTCTCTCCTCTCTCTCTCTCTCTCTCTCTCTCTCTCTCTCTCTCTCTCCTCTCTCTCATCTCTCTCTTCTCTCTCTCTCCTCTCTCTCTCCCCTCCTCTCTCCTCCTCCCTCTTTCCTCCTGCTTTCCCCCCGTTAGCTCGCCCTCTGTTTAGTCACTCTCTCCCCTAATTTCTCTACAGGAATACGCCCTCTATAATTCGACCCCTCTCTCTCCCCCACTTACCACCTTTCTGATCACAGTATACCACATTTCACTTTCCGCCATGCCCTGTCCTTCCCCTCACTCTCACTACTCTTCCTCCACCCACTGTCATCGGTCCAGACCAACCCCAGTCACGCCCTCAATCTACCTTTACCCCAGCACTTCCTCCCCCCTGCTCTCGGCTACTCTCTTTATCAGCTGCTCATCTGGTGTTTGTTTGTCTCGCTGAGCTCAGAGACGCAGAGGATCCTCGACAGGATGGACGACAGCGAGGACTTACGCGAATATGCAGCTCGTAAAACCGGATTCACCGTCTCCATCAAGAAGTGAGTGGGGCAGAGACGAAGGGAGGGAGCTTCATTCTCTTTCTAACCCCGGGGAGTGGGTGATGGGACGGTGTGGAGGGAGATTCACTCTGTGTCTGACCCCGGGAGTGTGTGATGGGACGGTGTGCAGGGAGATTCACTCTGTGTCTGACCCCGGGAGTGTGTGATGGGACGGTGTGCAGGGAGATTCACTCTGTGTCTGATCCCCGGAATGTGTGATGGGACGGTGTGGAGGGAGATTCACTCTGTGTCTGACACCGGGAGTGTGTGATCGGATGGTGCGGAGGGAGCTTCACTCTTTGTGACCCCTGGAGGTGTGTGATGGGTTGGTGTGGAGGGAGTTTCAACTCTGTGGCTGATCCAGGTGTATGTGATGGGCGGTGTGGAGTGAGATTATCTCCGTGCCTTGTTCCTGTACCGAAGACGCCGCGTCCCAGTGGCTCCAATAACTACTGACCGGTGTCATTGACATCCCACATCATATAGACACTGGAAAGACTTGTTCTAGAGCAGCTCCGGCCTATGCTTAGGCCACTGTTAGACACCCTCCATTTCGCCTATCAGCCCCGACCAGGAGCTGAGGATGCCATCTTCGACTTGCTGAACCGTTTCTACGCCCACCTGGACAAGCCGGTGAGCACTGTGAGCGTCATGTTTTTTTTTTATAACTTCTCCAGTGCGTTCAACACCATCCGCCCAGCTCTGCCGCTGAGAAGCTGACAGTGATGCAGATGGATGTTTCGCTAGTGACATGGATTATTGATTACCCTGACTGGCAGACCACAGTACGTGCTCTTGCAACACTGTGTGTCAGACAGAGTGGTCAACTGCACTGGGGCTCCACAGAGGACTGTCCTATCTACCTTTCTCTTCATCATCTACACCTCGGACTTCAGCTACAACACAGAGTCTTGCCATCTTCAGAAGTTTTTGATGACTCAGCCATAGTTGGATGCATCAGCAAGAGAGATAAGGCTGAGTACAGGGCTACGGTGGGAGACTTTGTCACATGGGTGTGAGCAGAATCATCTGCAGCTTAATGTGAAAAGGGCTAAGGTGCTGCTAGTGCACCTGAGGAGGGCTAAGGCGCCGGTGACCCCTGTTCCATCCAAAGGGTCAGTGTGGACATGGTGGAGGATTACAAATACCTTGGGATAGGAATGGACAATAAACTCGACTGGTCAAAGAACACTGAGGCTGTCTACAAGAAGGGTCAGAGCCGTCTCTACTTCCTGAGGAGACTGAGGCCCTTTAACATCTGCCGGACGATGCTGAGGATGTTCTACCATTCTGTGGTGGCCAGTGCTATCATGTTTGCTGTTGTGTGCTAAGGCAGCAGGCTGAGGGTCCTAGACACCAACAGAATCAACAAACTCATTCGTAAGGTCAGTGATGTTGTGGGGAAAACTGGACTGTGGTGACGGTGGTGTCTGAAAAGAGGCTGTTGTCCAAGTTGCAAGCCACTTTGGACAATGACTCCCATCACTCAATAATATACTGGTTAGGCACAGGAGTACATTCAGCCAGAGACTCATTCCACCAAGAAGTAACACTGAGCGTCATAGGAAGTCATTCCTGCCTGTGGCCATCAAACTTTATAACTACTCCCTCGGAGTGTCAGACACCCCGAGCCAATAGGCTGGTCCTGGACTTATTTCCACTTGACATGATTAATTTATTATTATTTAATTATTTATGGTTTTATATTGCTATATTTCTTCACTATTCTTGGTTGGTGCCGCTATAACGAAACCCAATGTCCTTTGGGATCAATAAAGTAGTTCGGTCTGTCTGTCTGTCTGTCGGTCCGTGCCTGACCCCGGAAATGTGTGATGGATCGGTGTGGTGAGAGCTTCACTCTGTGTCTCACACGGGAATGCGTATGATTGGACATTCTAGTTGGAGATTCACTCTGTCTGTGACATCAGACATCCTTAATGCAATAGTGTGCAGGGAACTTCACTGTGTGTGATCTCGGGAGTCTGTGAAGAGAGACTGTGCACGGAGTCTCACTTTGTGTCTGACCCCGGAAGTATTTGATTGGGGGATGCAGAGGGTGCCTCACTGTTTTACTAACCCCGGGAGAGTGTGTGATGGGACAGTGCGGATGAAGCGTCACTCTGTGACTTACCCATGGATATCATGGTCCGGTCGTGAAATCCACATTCTTGTTCATGGTCCTGTGTGCTCCTCATTCCAGGATTTCTGGGTTTCCTCAGTTTCTGTTGAGGCAGGTGCTTCTTGTTTGGGCTGGCTTCATAAATAGCTTCAGGGTTCAGCCTCGGGATGTTGGATTGTTCCTGTCCAAACCCGCCTGTCTGCATCCCTTCCCTTCACCTTCACCTTCCTGCCTGGAGCCTTACCTCGCCTCGCGTTGCCTCTGTCTGGAGCCTTGCCTTGCCTCGCCTTGCCTCTGCCAGGAGCCTGCCTTGCATAGCCTTGTCTGTGTCTGGAGCCTCGCCCTGTTTGGAACTGTCTGTCTGTATCCACGCCTTCGCTAGGTAGGGCCGGCTGTTTTGCCGCTACCTAGCGTTGGAAACGTCTCGTCGTGTTCAGCGTTCTGTGTTATGAGTCCCGGCCCTACGTCCTGTACCCAAGGAGGGGTTCCCGCTAGGTGTTCCATGTTCTGTCTCTCCTTCGACCCAGGCTCTTTGTTCTGCGTTACTCCTCTCCCTCGACCAGGGCTCTACGTTCTTGTCTCTTCCTCGACCAAGTCTAGGCCTCGGGTCTCGTCCAGTCTTACTTACGTCCAAGTTCACCGTCCTGTAGCCATTACTCTCCCAGCCCAGGATTACCTTGCCCAGCCCGGTGCCGGGATTCACTCATCCTGTGCTGGGGTTCCCTTGTCCTGTACCGAAGTCTCACTCTCCCCCCATTCTCTCTCCCTTTTTCTTTCTCTTTCCCTTTCTCTCTTGTTCACACAGCCGCTCCTGCACATCGCCACCCACAACACAATTCTCTTCTCCCCCTCCCCTCCTCATTTCCAAAGCCGCCTTCTCGTCTTGTATCCGCCCTTATTTTCCGGAGAGAATGTAACCAATCCCGGTGTCCAGCGGCGGGCGGCGCCTTTCCTGAAGACATCCCGGTCACATTTCCTGAAGGTAAAATTTCAGTCTGAGCGGGAGGGTATTGGGAAGAATGGGTAGAGAATGTGGGCAGACTGTAAGAAAATTCTTAATGGGGGAGAAGTGAGATAGGAAAGCACACGGATAGAGGGGGGAGACAGAGGGACGGAGCGGGAGTGAGGTGCGAAATTGAACCGGCTCGGATACATTCATGGGAGATTAATAGAGAGACAGTGGTTTGATGAAGGCCCCAGTCAGTGTACCCGTACGCTTTCAAGACTTCTCTGAAAAACTGATAACCCCCAATTTAAGTTCTAATTGGAGATGACAGTGAAACCGATCAGCGTGCGTTGGTTATGTTCTTTGTTCTTTGATAAGCACTACATTGTCCAAAAAGGACAATCTGTTGTTAGCGATATATCCGCAGTGAATCTCGTGTAGATTTGAGAGACTGAGGGAGAGACTGTGAGGAGTTGTTCATTTCACTCGGAGGAAGGGGGCTCGCTTGCTTCGGTGGGTGTGTTGGGTGATTGACCCTGCGGCCGTGGTTTCTCGCACATAGAGGGTCTGAATCCCCGGTGATGAGCAGAGCAGTGGGAGAGTCAGACGATCAGACCAGGAACCAAACGCGGGTGGGGGGGGGGGGGGTGTGGAGGAATTCTCTTGAACAATAGAGGGTCTGCATGAGTGACACATTCCCTCCGTCTTTCACTCCTTCTTCACTCATTGCAACCTACTCTAATAACATTCTACCACTCATTTCTCCCTATCTTCCCTTTCTATGGTGCTTCTTTGTGTCGTTCTAACTCCCCTATCATTACGGGCCTCCTTTGACAACGGTTACTTCCCCTTTCTGAGATCAGAGACGTAGAGGATACTCGACAGCACGGACGACAGCGGGACCTACATGAATGTGAAGTTAACTAAATTGACTCACGCTCTCCGTTCCGAAGTAAGGGGGCAGAAATACGTGGGGAGAGAGATTCACTCTGAGGTCTGACCCCGGGAATGTGTGACGGACGGTGTGGAGTGAGATTCAGTCTGTGTCTGACCCCGGGAGTGTGTGATGGGACGGGGTGGAGCGAGATTCACTCTGTGTCTGACCCGGGAATATGTGATGGGACGGGCGTGGAGGGAGATTCACTCTGTATCTAACCCCGGAGTGTGTGATGGGACGGTGTGGAGTGAGATTCACTCTGTGTCTGACCCCGGGAGTGTGTGATGGGACGGGGTGGAGCGAGATTCACTCTGTGTCTGACCCCTGGAGTGTGTGATGGGACGGTGGGGAGGGAGATTCACTCTGTATCTGACCCCGGGAATATGTGATGGGACGGTGTGGAGGGAGATTCACTCTGTATCTGACCGCGGCAGTGTGTGATGTGTCAGTGTGGAGCGACCTTCACTCTGTGACTGACCCTCAATTTTCTGTCTTCAGCTGATCCTGATGTATCGTACGTGGAAATTAATTTCAAGACCCTCCGGGCGCCCCGGGTCCGGACAGATCGAGGTTTCATTTTCTTGGTTTATCCTTTTTTAGTGTCGCGAGATCTCACGGCAATGGTATAGCTATAGACAATAGACAATAGTTGCAGGGTAGGCCATTCTATCCTTCGAGCCAGCACCGCCAATCAATGTGATCATGGCTGATCATCCACAATCAGTACCCCGTTTCTGCCTTCTCCCCATATCCCTTGACTCCGCTATCTTTAAGATCTCTATCTAACTCTCTCTTGAAAGCATCCAGAGAATTGGCCTGTGCTGCCTTCTGAGGCAGAGCATTCCATAGATCGGGAACTCTCTGGGTGAAAAAGTTTTTCCTCAAATCTGTTCTGAAAGGCCTAACCCTTATTCTTAAACGGTGGCCTCTGGTTTTGGACTCTCCCAACGTCGGGAACATTTTGCTGCCTCTAGCATGTCCAATCCCTTAATAATCTTATATGTTTCAATTAGACCCCCTCTCATCCTTCTAAATTCCAGTGCATACAAGCCCAGTCGCTCCAATATTTCAACATATGACAACCCCGCCATCCCGGAATTAACCCCGTGTACCTACGCCGCAGTCCCTCAATAGCAAGAATGTCCTTTCTCAAATTTGGAGACCAGAACTGAACACAATACTCCAGGTGTGGTCTCACCAGGGCCCTGTCCAACTGCAGAAGGACCCCCTTTGCTCCTGTTCTCAACTCCCCTTTTTATGGAGGCCAACATGCTTCTCTTCACTGCCTGCTGTACCTGCATGCTTACTTTCAGTGATTGATGAACTAGGGCACCTAGATCTCGTTGTACTTCCCCTTTTCCAAACGTGGGCTCATTCAGATAGTAATCTGCCTTCATGTTCTTGCCACCAAAGTGGATAACCTCACATTTATCCACATTAAACTACATCTGCCATGCATCTGCCCACTCACCCAACCTGTCCAAGTCACCCTGCATTTTCCTAATATCCTCCTCATATTTCACACTACTACCCAGCTTTGCGTCATCTGCAAATGTGATAATTTTACTTTTAATCTCTTCATCAAAATCATTAATGTATATTGTAAATTGCTGCGGTCCCAGCACAGAGACTTGTGGTACCCCACTTGTCACTGCCTGCCATTCTGAAAAGGAACCCTTAATATCTACTCTTTGTTTCCTGTCTGCCAACCAATGTTCTACCCATGTGAGTACCCTATCCCCAATACCACGTGCATCAATTTGAGTCACTAATCTCCTATGTGGGACCGTATCAAAGGTTTTCTAAAAGTCCAGGTGCACTACATCCACTGCCTCTCCCTTGTCCATGTTCATGGTTACATCCTCAAAAAAATCCAGAAGATTAGTTAAGCATTGTTTCCCCTTCGTAATTCCATGCTGACTCGCCGTCGTTTCTGCATAGAGTTGATGTATGGCTTCCTCCTTGCGTAATACAGTCTCAAGTTGCATTTCTGGATGCAGCGACGGACTGCGTTAAGTGGCAATGGTTTTCCGAAGTACTCCCGAGCCCAGGTGGCTATAATTGTCACAGTAGCATGACGGTTTCTTAGGCAGTGCAGCCTGAGGATTCTAAGATCACGCGCATTCAACAGTGGTTTCTGACCTTGCCCTTTACGCACTGAGATGTCTCTGAATTTTCTGAACCTTTTCACAATATTATGTACTGGAGATGTTGAAAGACCTAAATCCTCTGCAATTCTGAGCTGGAAAATGTTCCATTTGAACTGACTAACAGTTCTCTCACGAATTTTGGCAGAAATGGGTGAGCCACGACCCATCCTTGCTTGCAAAGACTGAGCCTTTGATGGATGCTACTTTTATACCCAGTCACGATACCTCACCTGCTACCAATTAGCCTGCTTAATGTGGAGTCTTGCAAACCGGTGTTACTTGAATATTCTGTGCACTTTTCAATCTTATTTTAACTCTGACCCAACTTTTGTTGAGTGTGTTGCAGCCATCAAATTCTAAATTTGCGTATACTTACAAAATACAATTAAGTTGGTCAGTAAAACTATTAAAAACATTTTCTTTATATTTTTGTCAGTTAGATAAGGGTTCACGTGAATTAACATATCACCGATTTTTGTTTACATTGCATTTTGGAAAATACCCCAATTTTTCTGCAAATGGGGTATGTACATTCGTCCGAATGCTTATTCGCACGTAGTCCTACCGACCCGCACTCAGCCCATACCCTCCATTCCATTCCTGTCCAAGTACCTATACAATTTTACTTTAAATGACAATACCGAACCTGCCTCTACCACTTCCACTGGAAGCTCGTTCCGCACAGCTACCACTCTCTGATTAAAGAAATTCCCCCTCGTGTTACTCTTAAGCTTTTGCCCCCTAACTCTCAACTCATGTCCTTTTGTTTGAATCTCACCTACTCTCAATGGTAAAAAAGGTCTACCCACGTCAACTCTATATATCCCACTCATATTTTTAAATACATCTAGAAAGTACCCCCTCAACCTTCTACGCTCCAAACAATAAAGACCTAACTTGTTCAACGTTTCTCAGTAACTTACGTGCTGAAACACAGGTAACATTCTAGAAAATATGCCCAGTACTCTCTCTATTTTGTGGACATCTTTCTTATATTTCGTGACCAGAACTGTACACAATTCTCCAAATTTGGGCTCACCAATGCCTTGTACAATTTTAACATTACATCCCAACTCCGAAACTCAGTGCTGTGATTTATACAGGCCAGCATACCAAAAGCATTCTTCACCACCTTATGAAGGGGCTGAGAAGAGCAAGAAGGGGGCATGAGAAGGCCTTGGCGAGTAGGGTAAAGGAAAACCACAAGACGTTCTTCAATTATGTGAAGAACAAAAGGATGGCCGGAGTGAAGGTAGGACCGATTAGAGATAGAAGTGGGAAGATGTGCCTCGAGGCTGTGGAAGTGAGCAAGGTCCTCAATGAATACTTCTCTTCGGTATTCATCACTGAGAGAGAACTTGATGACGTTGAGGACAATATGAGTGAGGTTGATGTTCTGGAGCATGTTGATGTTAAGGGGGAAGAGGTGTTGGAGTTGTTAAAATACATTAGGATGGTTAAATCCCCGGGGCCTGATGGAATATTCCACAGGCTGCTCCACGATCAAGGTAAGAAATTGCTGAGCCTATGCCTTGGATCTGCATGTCCTCGTTGTCCACGGGAATGGTACCAGAGGATTGGAGGGAGGCGAATTTTTTCCACTTGTTCAAAAAAGGTAGTAGGTAATTATAGACCAGTGAGCCATACGTCTGTGGTGGGAAAGCCGTTGGAAAAGATTCTTAGAGATTGGATCTACGGGCATTTAGAGATTCATGCTCTGATCAGGGGAAGTCAGCATGGCTTTGTAAAGGGCAGATCGTGCCTAATGCCTGATTGAGTTCTTTGAGGAGGTGACCAGGCATATAGATGAGGGTAGTGCAGTGGATGTGATCTTCATGGACTTTAGAAAGGCATTTGACAAGGTTCCACAAGGTAGGCTTATTCAGAAAGTCAGAAGGCATGAGATCCAGGGAGGTTTATCCAGGTGTATTCAGAATTGGCTTGCCTGCAAAAAGCGGAGGGTCGTCGTGGAGGGAGTACTTTCAGATTGGAGGGTTGTGACTAGTGGTGTCCCACAAAGATCTGTTCTGGGACGTCTACTTTTTGTGATTTTTATTAACGACCTGGATGAGGGAGTAGAAGGGTGGATTAACAAGCTTGCAGACGACACAAATGTTGGTGGTGTTGTAGATAGTGTAGAGGATTGTCGAAGACTGCAGAGAGACATTGATAGGATGCTGAAGTGCATTGAGAAGTTTCAGATGGAGTTCAACCCGGAGAAGTGTGAGGTGGCACAATTTTGAAGGACAAACTCCAAGGCAGTGTATAAAGTAAATGGCAAGATTATCGGTAGTGTTGAGGAGCAGTGGGATCTGGGGGTACATCTCCAGAGATCCCTGAAAGTTGTCTCTCAGGTAGATAGATAGATAGATAGATAGATAGATAGATAGATAGATAGATAGATATAGATAGATAGATAGATAGATAGATAGATAGATAGATAGATAGATAGATAGATAGATACTTTATTCATCCCCATGGGGAAATTCAACTTTTTTTCCAATGTTCCATACACTTGTTGTAGCAAAACTAATTACATACAATACTTAACTCAGTTAAAAAAAAATATATGATATGCATCTAAATCACTATCTCAAAAAGCATTAATAATAGCTTTTAAAAAGTTCTTAAGTCCTGGTGGTTGAATTGTAAAGCCTAATGGCATTGGGGAGTATTGACCTCTTCATCCTGTCTGAGGAGCATTGCATCGATAGTAACCTGTCGCTGAAACTGCTTCTCTGTCTCTTGATGGTGCTATGTAGAGGATGTTCAGAGTTTTCCATAATTGACCGTAGCCTACTCAGCGCCCTTCGCTCAGCTACCGATTTTAAACTCTCCAGTACTTTGCCCACGACAGAGCCCGCCTTCCTTACCAGCTTATTAAGACGTGAGGCGTCCCTCTTCTTAATGCTTCCTCCCCAACACGCCACCACAAAGCAGAGGGCGCTCTCCACAACTGACCTATAGAACATCTTCAGCATCTCACTACAGACATTAAATGACGCCAACCTTCTTAGGAAGTACAGTCGACTCTGTGCCTTCCTGCACAAGGCATCTGTGTTGGCAGTCCAGTCTAGCTTCTCATCTAACTGTACTCCCAGATACTTGTAGGTCTTAACCTGCTCCACACATTCTCCATTAATGATCACTGGCTCCATATGAGGCCTAGATCTCCTAAAGTCCACCACCATCTCCTTGGTCTTGGTGATATTGAGACGCAGGTAGTTTGAGTTGCACCATGTCACAAAGTCCTGTATCAGTTTCCTATACTCCTCCTCCTGTCCATTCCTGACACACCCCACTATGGCCGTGTCATCAGCGAACTTCTGCACGTGGCGGACTCCGAGTTATATTGGAAGTCTGATGTGTACAGGGTGAACAGGACCGGAGAGAGTACGGTTCCCTGCGGCGCTCCTGTGCTGCTGACCACCGTGTCAGACCTACAGTCTCCCAACCGCACATACTGAGGTCTATCTGTCAAGTAGTCCACTATCCAATCCACCATGTGAAAGTAGTTAAAAAAGCTTATGGGGTGTTAGCTTTCATAAGTCGACGGATAGAGTTTATGATCAGAGGTTAAGGGAGCTAGGGCTTTAGTCTTTGTAGAGAAGGAGGATGAGAGGAGACATGATAGAGGTGTACAAGATATTAAGAGGAATACACAGAGTGGACAGCCAGGGCCTCTTCTCCAGGGCACCACTGCTCAGTACAAGAGGACATGGTTTTAAGTTAAGTGGAGGGAAGTTCAAGGGGGAAATTAGAGGAAGGTTTTTCACTCAGAGTGTTTGGTGCATGGAATGCACTGTCTAAATCAGTGGTAGAGGCAGATACACTAGTGAAATTTAAGAGAGTACCAGACAGGTATATGGAGGAATTTAAGGTGGTCGGCACAACATTGTGGGCCGATGTGCCTGTAAAGTGATGTAGTATTCTATGTTCTATGTTCTATGTTTATCCACATGAGATTCCACCTTCAGGGAACTATGCACCATTATTCCTAGATTACTCTTTTCTACTGCATTCCTCAATGCTCAACCATTTACCATGAATATCCTATTTTGATTAGTCCTACCAAAATGTAGCACCTCACACTTATCAGCATTGAATTCCTTCTGCCATCGTTCAGCCCACTCTTCTAACTGGCCTAAATCTCTCTGCAAGCTTTGAAAACCTACTTACTTATCCACAACGCCACCTATCTTAGTCTAATCTGGATTGTTACAAATCCAATTTTCCACACCATTATCCAGATCACTAAAGCATATAACAAACAACATTGGACCCAGTACAGATCCCTGAGGCACACCACTATTCATCGGCCTCCAACCTGACAAACAGTTGGACCACTCTCTGAACCACTCAAACACCACTACTCTCTGGCATCTCCCATCCAGCCACTGTTGAATCCATTTTACAACTTCAATATTAAAACTTAACGATTGAACCTTCCTAACTAATCTTCCATGTGGAACCTTGTCAAAAGCCTTACTGAAGTCCATATACACAATATCCACTGCTTTACCCTCGTCAACTTTCCTAGTAACATCTTCAAAAAACTCAATAAAGATTGTCAAATATGACCTTCCACGCAGAAATCCCTGTTGACTGTTCCTGTGTCTGAGCCCATGCTATTTCTACACTAACTGCACTCAAGGACCTAGGGAATATCCTGTCAGGATCCGGAGACGTATCCAAATTGATATTCCTTAAAACCGTCAGTACTTCCTCATCATTAATCATTTTAGTTTCCATTACTACCCTACCCGTTTCTCTTACCTTATGTAATTAAATATCCTTCTCCTTAGTGAATACCAAAGAAAATAAATTGTTCAAAATATCCCCAATGTCTTTTGGCTCCACACATATCTGCCCACTAGAATTCTCTAAGGGACCAATTTTATCCCTCACTATCCTTTTGCTATTAATATAATTCTAGACACCCTTTGGATTTATTTTGAACTTACTTGCCAAAGAAACCTCGTTTCTTCTTTTAGCTTTTCTAATTTCTTGAAACCATGACTCTCTCAAACTTTTATCCTTTCCTTTCAACCTAACAGGAACATAAAGTTTCTTCACCTAAAATGACACCTTTAAATGACCTCCATTTCTCTTTTGCATCCTTTCCAGAAAGTAAATTGTTCCAATCCACTCCTTCTAAATCCTTTCGCATCTCCTCAAAGTTAGACTTTCTCCAATCAAAAATCCCTATCCTGGGTTCAGACCTGTCCTTCTGCATAATTATATTGAAACCAAAAATCCAGGCAACAGCCTTGTAAATCTCCTCTGCACCCTTTCTGTGGTTTCCACGTCTTTCCTGTAGTGAGGCGACCAGAATTGAGCACAGTACTCCAAGTGGGATCTGACCAGCGTCCTATATAGTTGCAACATTACCTCTCGGCTCTTAATTGTTTATAAATGATCTGGATGTTCTGGAAGAATTCAGTGGGATGTAGATCAGTAACAGATATGGTTTGGAGATCGGGCAGCTGGAGTTTAACCCGGACAACCATAAAATGTTGCACCGTGATAGGCATCTTCATAGGTCAAATGAAAAAAATGACACATTAGCAAAGCCAAGACCCTGAACGGTGTTGAAACATAGACACTTGGAAATCCTCCAGCACAAAACAGGCCCTTCGAAGCACAATGCTCTGCCGAACATGTCTTTACTCTGAATGGTCAGAGGATCTTGGAGTCCATGTTCACAGCTCGCTGAACGTGGTTGCACAGTTTGATGGGATGGTTATGTCATTAGTGCCTTTATTATTTTGGGCATTGAGTACAAACATCAGGGATTATGTTGCAACTTTATAAAAATTACTAGTTCGGCTGAATCAGGCGCATTGAATACAGTTCTGGTCACCCCATTATCGGAAGGATCTCAGGGCGTTGGGTAGCCTCCGGAGAGGTTTAACAGGACTCTGCCGGGATTCGCTGGCATTTCTTACAACGAGAGGTCGGACACCTCGGTTGCTTCCTCTGGAGCGCAGGAGGCTCAGGGGAGATCTGACTGATCTCTGGAATCCGTCAGACACTGTAAGCCTTTGCCAAGTCAAGGAATTTGGTCTCTCGGCGATGACGGCTGAAAGTAGATGAGATTGAGATAGGGAGGGGGTGATCGTGGTGGAGGGAGAGAGCAGGGATGTTGGGTGGGAGGGAGTCTCAGTGAGGGTCACAGCTGAATTCACGCACACGCTGAATGGTCTTTCCACAGGTCCGCAGACAGAGCAGCCGAAAGATAAAATCAGAAATAAACCGTACCGGAAGATCTGCATACTCTGCCTAGTTACGTTCGTCCTCATCGCGATCGCGGCCGGGCTCTCGATCTATGGTGAGTGATCGGGCTCCGAGTGCAGTTAGACTGTAAACCAACAGAGTGCAATGAAACGTGAGCTTAAACACCACAATGACACGCACTCGCCGCTCAGCGAGGCACTGACACACTATGCACCGTGACACCAAAACGCACCTCGCCGTGACACCGACACGCCCTCGTGGTGAAACTGACACTATCCTCACATTGACAGGGACACAACTCCCACCATGACTCCATTATGCCCACACCGTGATGCCGACTCGCACCTGACAGTGACGCTGAATTTCACATCACCGTGACGCCGTGATTCCATCACTGTGATAACAACGTGCCCAACATGGTGAAACGACTAGTCCCAAATCGTGACACCTGAAGCCCCGTCACTGTGACACCACAATGGAATGAAGGTGGATTTGGGAAGTGTAGACTGGGAACCCAGACAATATAGTGGGACTGTTGAGAAACAGGGGTAGACTTTCAAAGAGATTTTTCACAGTGCTCAACAAAAGTATATTCTAGTTAAGGGCGAGGACAATCAGTGACGACAGGACAATCATCGTGACACGGTCTAGTCGATCACGGTGAAGTCGACAGCGCCTCAGTGTGACACCAACACACTACTCAACCTAACACTGACACGCCACTCACCTTGACACCTACACGCCACTTACTGTGACACCGACTCACCATTAACCTTGACACCTACACGCCACTCACCTTGACACCTACACGCCACTCACCTTGACAACTACACGCCACTTACTGTGACACCGACACACCATGAACCGTGACGCCCACACGCCACTCACTGTAACACCGACAGACGACTTACTATCATTCTCAGTATCACAGATTCGTAACTCTCTGATCACCTGCAACCGAGACCACCAGGAACTTTGGGGACAATATCAGGAGATGAACAGGACCCAGCGGCAATGTCGACTTCAGGAAAATGAGTTAAACTCAACCCCTGAATCCTGCATAACCGAGAATTCCAGCCCGGCTGTATCCCGGAGCACCTGTCTCAAGAATATCTCCGCCCTCAACAAGACCCTCTCAAACCTGGAAAGCAAATTATTCGGCCTCGAAAATGAAAACTCCGTCCTGAACACCCATCTCACCGATCTGAAGCAAACAAAAACCGAACTCCGTCAAAATATAACTGACCTCGAAATTAAGTACAGGACCCTGACCGAAAAGAAGGCTCAAATCTGTCAACTACTGACCAGCAGAAAAGGTGAGTTAACACATCATCCTCAAACCCACCATCTCCTGCTACTCATCATATTGCAGACAGATAAGAAGCTATAATCTGTGTCTGATCGAGGGTGTCTGTGATAGGACAGTGGGGAGGCAGATTCAATCTGTGTCTGACTCCGGAAGTGCGTGATGGGACGGTGTGGAAGGAGATTCACACTGTGTCTGACTCCGGAAGTGTGTGATGGGACGTTGTGGAGGGATATTCACACTGAGTCTGACTCCGGAACTGTGTGATGGGATGGTGTGGAGAGAGATTCACTCTGTGTCTGACCACGGGAGTGTATGATGGGACGATGTGGAGGGAGATTCACACCGTGTCTGACTCCGGGAGTGTGTGATGGGTCGGTGTGGAGGGAGATTCACTCTGTGTCTGACTCCGGGAGTGTGTGATGCGACGGTGTGGAGGGTAATTCACTCTGTGTCTGACTCCGAGAGTGTGTGCTGGGACGGTGTGGAGGGAGATTCACTCTGTGTCTGACTCCGAGAGTTTGTGATGGGACGGTGCGGAGGGATATCTCCTCTCCTAGTATACTAGTGTTTCAACTCGAATGTGTGTGATGCTACGCGGTTCAGGTAACAGTCTGAGTCTGTTTGAACGATTAGATGGCACATCGGGAGCTTCACTCTGAATTTGATATCGGGTGGTTGTGTTTGCCCGAAGAAGAGAGCTTCGTACTCTGATTGCCTCCCAGTATGAGTAACCTGAGAGTATAAAGTGAATTTCTCACAATCCACCGGAGCTTGTGACGAAATCGTGGGAAGTACTTTCCACTCTGTGTCTCATCGCGGGAGTGTGTGATGGGACGATGTGCTGGAGATTCACTTTCCTTGTTCCTGATTTCCAGAGCAAGCATGTTTCCAGGATTGGATCAGAAATGAAGACAGCTGTTATTTCATATCCACGTTGGAAACATTTTACGATGGAGCGAAAAGATATTGTTCAAACATTGACGCAAGGTTGCTGGAAATAAATTCAAAAAAAGAGCAGGTATGTGTCACACGGAGAGAGGAAATATCGACAACAATCACACACTCCCGGGGTCAGACAGAAAGTGTATCTCCCTCCGCACCGTCCCATCACACACACACCCAGGGTCAGACAGAAGGTGAATCTGCCTCCGCACCGTCCCATCACACACCCCCGGGGTCAGACACAGAGTGAATCTCCCTCCACTCCGTCCTATCACACACTCCCGGGGTCAGACACAGAGTGAATCTCCCTCCACTCCGTCCTATCACACACTCCCGGGGTCAGACACAGAGTGAATCTCCCTCCACTCCGTCCTATCACACACTCCCGGGGTCAGACACAGAGTGAATCTCCCTCCTCACCTCCCCATCACCCACTCCCGGGGTCAGACACAGAGTGAAACTGCCTCCACACCGTCCCATCACACACTCCCGGGTTCAGGCTTTGAGAGAGTCACCTTCTTAACGTTAATTAAACAAGTTAAATTTCGCAGAGTTTTATTTCCAACGTTCTCGTCCATCAAGACAGAACATACCGGATTGGAAAATGCGCAGATAGGTGAGATTCGGTTTTTTACTGGATTGTGACTGGGACAGAATAATTAGTTTGGAGACACACCGGGGCTGTGGGAAGTGAGAGGTCACGATCGTTGATTAGATTCTGAGAAAGGGTTATTGGTGAGTTTTTCGGGTAATGGCGTTACTTTGGAGAACTGTACGGGTCTGTGGGCAGAGCGTGGGTCAGGGGGAATTGTTTGGAGACACACCTGGGCTGTGGGAAGTGAGGGGTCACGATCGCTGATTAGTTTCTGACAGAGGGATTTGGGGCTGGAGCGTTAGTTTGGTGAGTGATACAGACTGTGGGATAAAGTGGGTCGGGGGATTAGTTTGGAGACCGACACGGGGCTGTGTGGTTAGTGCGATGCAGTGGAATTAGATTGGTGACTGTCTGGGGTGTCCGCTTGGAGCTGATTTGACCCTGTTGACTTTGTTTAACTATCTTTGATAGGGAAGAGGCGTCTAGTGTTATTATCAAGTACTTCAGTGCAACGTCCGTCTGCGTTAACTGCGACTCGTCCGGCTGGAGGGACCACTGCAAACGTCAACACCCTTTCATCTGCGAGAAGTCTGCACATTGGGGCACGGATATTCCTGATGAGATCCAGGATCTCTGTCAACAGTCCGTAGGGCAAACTTGAATGACATTACAATCCGTTTTCCTCCCCCGTCTCTCTCCTCCCCACTCTTATCCACCTCATCCTCACATTCCCGCTTCAGCAACTCTGTCTCTCCCCTAACAATTCTCCTCCACAACTCGCATCCCATTCCCCCAACACTCTCCTACATTTCTCTTTCCCCACCAGTCTACTTCTTTCTCGCCATCTGTCCCACACTTCTCTCCCACCCCGCACCGTTCCCCACCCCTCTTTCTCTTTTATCTCTGTTTCCTCTCCACCCACTCTCACCTCACTCCTGTGCACTCTGGTTCACAGATTACCCACCCTCCGGTAAAAGACTGTGCGCATTCACTCTACCTATACCCCTCGGGGTTTTATACAACTCTATAATTTCACCAGTGATCTCCAAAGAATAAACTCCTCACGCCAGCCCGGTCTCCACAACTCGGCAACTCGAATCCCGGCAACATCCTCGTAAATCTCCCTCTGCACTCTTTCCAGCTCATCTTTCCCACAGCCAGGGCGATCTGAACCGAACACAGTACTCCAAGCGGGGGCTCACCGATGTCTGATACAACTGCAATGTGAATCCGCCTCCCGCTGACGCACATGTGAGACTTTAATCTCTCCCTTTTCCGATTTAAACTTTGAAATTTTAACTTTACTCAGTCGAATTTGTGTAACAATAGTTATAATTATGGCTACTTCGAAGAGCACCAGACGAAATCCCGACCCATCCAACCGAAAATCTGAATAAAGCTGACGAGTTTTCGGAAGAACCCCTTTGGATCAGGAGATTGGAATCTCGAATAACTTGTATATGGACTGAAATAACTCAACTAGAAGAGACATTTGAAGAAATAAATAACTCTTTGAGCCTCGATCTTAAAGAAGTTAGTCGAAATGCGGCTGACCATTCTTCTCGTTTGGAAACGGCTCAACAACGAATCGTGGATTTGGAAGCTGGATCGCGGCGGAATAATATTCGAACCGTTGGATTAAAAGAGAAGTCAACATCTGCTGACACACGGGATTATTTTGCTAAAATATTCCAGTCTTTGATTCCGGAGGTTTGTTCGCAACCCGCGGAGCTTGAATCAGCTCACAGAACCGGTGCTTTCAAATCCTTGAATGAAGGTAAAAACAGGCATATTGTTCTGCGTTTTCCCCGTCTTAGAGACAAGGACCACAATGTTTAGCTTGAATGAAAACAAAGATTATTTCAATATCAAGGTGCAGAAATTTGTTTTTTTGTTCATGAATTTCCATGTGAAATTGTTCAGAAACGTGCAGCATTTGCTTCTTCTCTGAAATTAGCTTTTCAAAAAAAGCCCTTCCCAATATTACAATACCCAGCCAAATTAAGGCTTCTTGTTAAAAATTCTGGAGCTCGTATTTTCGATGATCCAGCCGAAGCATTGCGTTTTATTAACTCTTTGTCTGACGAGTCCGACGGCGAATCTGAAGTCTGAAGTTTGAATGATTTATAATAATTTGACTGTTACGTGCTGTAAAGTGATGAAATTGGAAGATTTGATGGTGATAGAAAGTTTATAACTAAAAATGTATTCTTAGCTTCGAAAAAGACTAGTTTTGGATGGTTTTAACCTTCGAAGATATAGCGGGAGAACTGTTGAAAGACTGTAGATAATTCTGAACATTTTAGGCTTATTTCTGCAGCATTTAATTGAACCAACAGTTTTTTTTGTTGTTGTATATGTTTTTTAAAGTTTTTTTGTTGCTTGGATTTATTTACCTTTGAAAGAAAGACTGGACAATTTAAAGATGGTGATTGTTTTTCCGTTTGTGCCAATATTTCACTGTCCACGAGTCTGAAGTTTGAAGTTTGAATGACTTATAATGGCTTGAGTGCCTCATGGTGTAAAGACTGATAAGACTGGAAGATCTGGTGGTCACAGAAAGTATTTCCCTTAAAATTCATTTTCATTTTTGAAAAAGACTGGTTTGGACGTTTTTAACCTGAAAATATAGTGGGAAAACTCTTGATAGGCTGTAGTTAAGTTTGAACTTTCTGGAACTTTTTATCTTTCTGCAGCATTTAAATGAATTAATTGTTTTTCTAATATCCTGTATTGAAGATCGTTTACTTAATTACTTGTTTTTTTCTGTTTTAAAAACAGATTGGATAATTTAAAGTTGGCGATTGTTTTTCTTTTGTGCAAATACTTCAAGAATCGTTTTGATTTGTTTTTCTTCACTTATCTAATATGACGACTGTAATGAGATTTAAGTTCGGCAGAGGGAGACAGAGATTACTTTTCTATTTTTCAAGAAGGCGGAGCTATATCAGTATCTATGCTTTTCTTGGGGCTTGCGTTGATAGACATCGACATTTTCCGGGCTTTGTCGTCTGGGTGAGTTTTTTTTTTCTTTTTTCACCCCCGTTATGGAATCCCGGAGCATACGCTAATTATTTTTATTGTTGTTCATCTCCGCCATTTTCGATCACCTTATCCTGACGTGCGTCGAGAAACTCTTTTTCGATACAAAGTTTCATGATGATATCTAAACAGCTAAATGTTTTAACTCGGAATTTTCGCGATTTATGATGCGTAAGAAAACATTTAATGTTATAAATCGATTCCAGCCTGACAGAGACGCATGTCAGGTTATGTGATAAAAAATGTTTTTTTGAATTTTCGAGGGATCGTCAGTTTCATGCAAACCACTACATTAAAACTAGAGGAGTCTCAATTTTCAATGATTCCAATATTCCTTTTAATCAGGAAGATATTATAGCTGATATTAATGGTAGATTTTTAATTATTAAAGGAATAGTTTGTAATAGGAAAATGGTTTTGGTTCAAATTTATGGATCAAACGTTGACGATCCGTCATTTTTTAAAGCCTTTTTGCTATGTTGCCTGATTTAAATGAATATATGTTATTAATGGGTGGTGATTTTTTAAATCCTTTAATAGATAATATCATCCAAACATTGAGTCCCTAATCGTTCTGCATCACTTACTAATTCCTTTTTAAACGATTATATTTTAATTGAAATCTGGAGGCACATACATCCTAGTGATAGAGAATATTCTTTTTTCTCACATGTTCATAATAAGTAGTCTTGAATCGACTATTTAACAGTCGACCCTCGACTGTTATATAATGTTCAGAAACGTGAGTATGATGCGATTGCTATCTCTGATCATGCCCCTTTAATCTTAACATTTGAATTGAAAGACCATTTTGGCGCTTCGCATAACATTTATTACAAAGTTCAGAATGTGTCCAGTTTATTGAAACTCAGATAAAAGAGTTTTTATTTTCTCTTTAACAATATAGGAAAAGTCTCAATGTTAGTAATTTGGGATACTTTAAAAGCTTATTGACGTGGCCAAATTATATCGTATACAGCCAAATTTAAGAAACGAACAAGAATGGAATTAGATAAAATTTCTAAGCGAATTAAAGAATTAGATAACATTAATGAAACCTCTCCAAATCTTGCTTCGTTTAAAAGAATAGAATTACAATCACAGTATAACTTATTACTAACATATCCTATTGAAGTATATATGGTTAACCTGAAAGGTAAATTTTAATTTTTTGTGGATAAAAATAATAATGTCTTAGGTTCCCCATTAAGAGCAGCTAGAGCTAAAAGAAATCTTTTAACGATTCTTAAAAATAATGGAGATATAGTAAATAACTATGAGGATATTAATAATACTTTTCAAGAGTTTTATTCTGATCTTTATAGATATCAATTTGTTGCAGGTTCCTCCAAAATGGAGGCTTTTTATTTTACATAAGATTAAATTTCCACAGATTTCTGATCATTATCAACAGATGCTTGATGCTCCAATTACCGAGCAGTTAATTCAGAAAGCTGTTTTATCAGTGCAATCAGGTAAAGCTCCTGGACATGACGGTTATTCGGTGGGATTTTTCAAAAAAAAAAAATGCAAGATTACTATCTCCATGAATTAATATTCCATGAATCTTTTGAGAAGGATAATTTACTTTCTTTTTATGAAGCACGTATTTCCTTAATTCTTAAAAAAGATTATGATCCTGTTGAATGCTCATCATATAGATCTATTTCACTATTAAATGAACTATTAAGCAACCTCAATGTGTTATCTATCTGTATGTAGAAAAGACATTTTACAGAGTCGAGTGGCCATATTTGTTTAAAGTGTTAGAAGTAAATAGTTTTGGTAACAACAAATGGATTCAAACTATTCAAATAACCCTATTGTCACGGTCATTACTAATATTTGTTAGTCTTTTCTTTAAACTTTCTCGTGGTACTGGACAGGGATGACCATTAAGCCTTTTTATTATTTAGTCTTGTGCTGGAGCGTTTAGCCATGACCTTCCACGTACAAATCCATGCTGAGTGTTTCTATTCAGACACTGTCTATCCAGATAATCAGAGATGCCATCTCTAACAAAATTTTCCGTTAATTTACCCACCACTAACGTAAAACTTACAGGACGATAATTGATAGATGTACTCTTTGAAACTTTTTTAAACAATGGAACAACATGAGCAATACGCCAATCCTTCGGCACCATCCCCGTTTCTAATGATATTTGATATATTTCTGTCAGAGTCCCTGCTATTTCTACACTGACTTCCCTCAAGATCCGATGGAATATCCATTTAGGTCCCGGAGACTTATCCATCTTTATATTCTATAAATGCGCCAGTACTTCCTCTTCTTTAATCACCATAGATTCCATAACTGCCCTATTTTCTTCCCTCACCTTACACAATTCAATATCCTTCTCCTTAGTGAATACCTTAGAAAATAAATTATTCAAAATCTCCCCCATGTCTTTTGGCTCCACACATAACTGTGCACTCTGGCTCTCTAAGGGACCAATGTGATCCCTTCATATCTTTTTGCCATTTATATAACTGTAGAAACCCTTTGGATTTATTGTCACCTTACTTGTCAAAGCAAACTCATATCTTCTTTTAGCTTCTCTAATTTCTTTCTAAGGATTCTTTTTATATGGTTTATATTCCTCTAGCAGCTCGTCTATTCCATCATGCCTATATTTGTTGTAGATCTCTCTCTTTTTCCGAACCAAGTTTCCAAATTCCCTTGAGAACCAATGTTCTTTAAAACTTTAACCTTTACTTTGAAACTGACTGAAACACAAAGATTCTGTACGCTCAAAATTTCACCTTTAAGTAACCTACATTTCTCTATTGCATCTTCCCCATAAAACAAATTGTCCCAATCGACTCCTTCCAAATCATTTCGCATCTCCTCAAAGTTAGCCTTTCTCCAATCAAAAATCTCAACCTTGGGTCCAGTCCGATCTTTCTCCATAATGATATTGAAACTAAAGGCATTGTGATCACTGGTCACAAAGTGCTCCCCAACACATGCCTCCGTCACCTGACCTACCTCATTCCCTAACTGGTGATCCAACACTGTCCCGGCTCTGGTTGGTACCTCTTTGTTTTGCTGCAAAAAGCTATCCTGCACACATTTCGCAAACTGCCAACCGTGCATCCCTTTTACAGAATTGGCTTCCCAGCCTATGTGTGGAAAACTAAAATCTTGCTCAATCACAACCTTATACTCACTATAAATACCTGATATTTCCTTACAAATTTGTTCCTCCAATTCCCACTCCCCATTAGGTTGTCTATAATACACCCCTACAAGTGTTACTATACCTTTCCCGTTACTCAATTCTACCCAAATAGACTCCCTAGACGAGCTCTCTAATCTATCCTGCCAAAGAATCACTGTAATATTTTCTCTGACAAGAAATGCAACATCTCCCCCTCTTGCCCTTCCGATTCCATCACACCTGAGCAACGAAATCCAGGAATATTTAGTTGCCAATGACACACCTCCTGCAACCACGTTTCGCTAACAGCTACAACGTCATATTTCCAGGTATCATTCCATACTCTGAGCTTATCCCCCTATCTTACAATGTTCCTAGCATTAAAATAGATACATTTAAGAAAGTCGGAACCTCTTACTCTCTGTTTATCCCTATCAGTGCAAACAACTTTATTATATTTTTCTTCCTTCTCCCCTACATCCCCGGTCTGAGCATTCTCCTTCTCTATCACCTGCCAATCGTCCCTCACAGGCAGTCTACTAACTTCCTCTATTTCTTACCTAACCTCCTCTCTCCTGGTCACTTCTGTTTAATTCCCACCTCCAACCACTCTAGCCGTAGCAGTTCTCCCCGTTAGGATATTTGTCCCCTTAGGAGTCAAGTGTAACCCGTCCTTTTTTGTACAGGTCACACCTGCCCCAAAAGAGGTCCCAATGATCCAGAAATCTGAGTCCCTGCCCCCTGCTCCAATCCCTCAGCCACGCATTGATCCTCCACCTCATTCCATTCCTACCCTCACTGTCGCGCGGCACAGGCAGTAACCCGAGATTACTACCTTTGCTGTCCTTCTTCTCAATGCTCTTCCTAACTTCCTATATTCTCCTTTCAGGACCTCTTTCTTTTTCCTACCAATGTCACTGATAACTATATGTACCGCAACCTCTGGATCCTCACCCTCCCACTTCAGAATATCTTGGAAGCGATCAGAAACATCCCGGACCCTGGCACCAGGGAGGCAAACTAACATCCGGATCTCCTGACCCCGTCCACAAATTCGACTATCTGACCCCCTAACTATCGAGTCCCCTATAACTACTGCCTTCCTCTTCCTTTCCCTACCCTTCTGAGCTACAGGGCCGGAATCTGTACCGGAGGCACGGCCACTGTTCCTTCCCCCCCGGTCGGCTGTCCTCCCCCCAACAGTTCTCAAACAGGAGTACTTACTGTCAAGGGGTACAACCACTGGGGTACTTTCTAGTGCATGACTCTTCCTCTTCCCTTTCCTAACTGTGACCCACTTGTCTGCCTTCCCTGGCCCCGGTGTGAATACCTGCCTGTAACTCCGCTCTATCAACTCATCACTCACGCTGACCAGACGAAGGTCATCGAGAAGCAGCAGCCGTTCCCTGACAAGGCCCCTTACGTGTCGGCATCACTGTGAGGTTTTATAATAATACTTCATTCCATTTCTGTTTAATTACCGTCTGGCTGGACCCTGAGCCCGTTTCACTGACTATGGATTGAGAGCTCGGCCACGATCGCAATGATGATGGGCGGAAACTAGCAGAGTAGGCAGATCTTGCGGTACGATCCATTTCCATTGTTCTCCATCGGCCTCTGCTTCTGTAGACCTTTAGAGAGACCATTCAGCATGTGCGTGAAATCAGCCGTGACTGCCACTGGCTCTTCCTCCCACCCACCATCCGCGCTCTCTCCTTCCACCACGATTACCAGCTCCCTCTCTCAATCTCATCTAATTTCAGCCGTCATCGCCGAGAGTCCAAATTCCTTGACTTGGCAAAGACGGACAGTTGTCTGACGGATTCCAGAGATCAATCAGATCTCCCCTGAGCCTCCTTCGCTCCAGAGGAAGCAACCCAGGTGTCCGACCTCTCGTTGTAACACATGTCATAGAATCACGGCAGAGTCCTGTTAAAACTCTCCGGAGGCTCCCCAACGCCCTGACATCTTTCCGATAATGGGCAGACCAGAACTGTATACAATACGCCTGACTCTGCCTTTTTGTAAAATTGCAAACTAACTCCCTGACATTCGTACTCAATGTCCCGACTAATAAAGGCAAGAATGCCATCTGACTTCTCAACCATCCCATCAAACTGTGCAGCCACGTTCAGGGAGCTATGAACATGGAGCCCACGATCCTGTGCCCATCTAAAGGAAGGACATGTTCGGCACATCGTTACCAACCGAAGGGCCTGTATTGTGCTGTAGGTTTTCGTTGTTTCTATGTTTCAACACTGTTTCGGGTCTTGGCTTTGATAGTGTGTCATTTCTTTCATTTGACCTACCAAAGTGCCACATTTTAGGTTTGTCCGGGTTAAACTGCATCTGCCCGGTCTCCAAACCATATCTGTAACTGATCCACATCCCACTGAATTCTTGGCCAGTCGTCTCCGCTCTCCGCAGCACCGCCTCTCGCCGTATCATCTGTAAAGCTGCTAAGCCAGCCGTCTACAACTTCATCCAAATCATGTATATACATTTAAGAGCCGAGAGATAATGTTACAGCTGTACAGGACTCTGGTCAGACACCACGTGCAGTGTTGGGCTCAGTTCTGGTCGCCTCACTATAGGAAGGACGTGGAACCCATAGAAAGGGTACAGAAGGGATGTACAATGATGCGTCCTGGATTGTGGAACGTGCCTTGTGAGAATAGATTGTCTGAACTCAGCCTTTTCTCCTTGGAGCGCCGAAGGATAAGAAGTGAACTGATAGAGGTGTACAAGATAATGAGAGGCATTGATCGTGTGGACGGTCAGAGGCTTTTTTCCCAGGGCTGAAATGGCTAGCACGAGAGGGCACGGTTTTGAGGTGCTTGTAAGTAGTTACAGAGGAGATTTCAGGAATAAGTTTTTTTACGCAGAGAGTGGTGAGTGCGTGGAATGAGTTGCCGGCGGCGGTTGTGTAGGCAAAAACGATAGGTTATTTTAAGAGACTTAAGAGACTGCGGACAAGTGTGAGGTATTGCTCTTCGGTAGGTCAAACCAAGGTAGAACATAGAAGGTAAATGGTAGGACACTGAGGAGTGCAGGAGAACAGACGGATCTGGGAGTACAGATATATAATTCCTTAAAAGTGGCGTCACAGGTAGATAGGGTCGTAAAGAGAGCTTTTGGTACCGTAGCCTTTCAGGGCAGATGGAGTATAAGAGTTGGAATGTAATGGTGTGGTTGCATAAGACATTGATGAGACCGAATTTGGAGTATTGTGTGCAGTTTTAGTCACCTAATAACAGGAAGGATATTAATAAGGTTGAAAGAGTGCAGAGAAGGTTTACAAGGATGTTGCCGTGACTTGAGAAACTGAGTTACAGAGAAAGTTTGAATAGGTTAGGACCTTATTCCCTGGAGCGTAGGAGAATGAGGGGTGATTTGATAGAGGTGCATAAAATTATGATGGGTATAGATAGAGTGAATGCAAGCAGGTTTTTTCCACTGAGGTTAGGGGGGGAAAAAAAAAAACAGAAGTCATTGGATAAGTGCGAAGGGGGAAAAGTTTAATGGGAACATTACGGGGATTTTTTCACACAGAGAGTGGTGGGAGTGTGGAATGAGCTACCAGATGAAGTGGTGAATGCGGGCTCACTTTTGACATTTAAGAAAATACTTGGTCTGGTATATGGATAAGAGGGTTTGGGGGGGATGTGGCCCAGGTGCAGGTCAGTGGGACTAGGCAGAAAAATGGTTCGGCACAGCCAAGAAGGGCCAAAAGGCCTGTTTCTGTGATGTAATGTTCTATGGTTCTATGGTTCTGGATGGCTACTTGGAGCTTAGAAGAATACAGGGATAGGGTTCAAACCTAGGTAGTCTTAAGTTGGGGAAATGTCCGGCAGAGTTTTCTGGGCCGAAGGGCCTGTGTTGTGCTGTACGTTTCTGTGTTTATCAGTTTCTAAACCACCCGTCTACGATTTAATCCAGATCACTGATATACATTACAGGCAGTCGAGTTCCCAGTTGCATCCACAGATGGAAGTACTTTCATAGGTGCAGAACAGCGTAAAACAATCACAGAATGCGGAGTAAAGAGTCACAGTTACAGAGAGAGGGCAGTGCAGGCAGACGATAAGGTGCAAGGGGCCATGACGAGGTAGATCGTGGGGTCAGAAGTCCATCTGATCGTCCTAGGGGGGCATTCGTGTAGAGGACGAGCTTGAGCCTGGTTGGAAGTGCTTTCGTATCTTTCTCCCCGCTGAGAGGGGTGCCGGGTTGGGCGGGGGTGTATGCACTGAGGCAGCAGGAAATGTGGACACGGTCCACGGAGGCAACATGACAGATTTCCATCTTTGGAGTGAGGCAACAAGACGGACGATGAGGGCAATGTACTAGACGTGATGTACAGGGACTTCAATGAGCTATTGTTGGGATGCTCTGTACAATGGGGTGGGGCCCAGGGAGATTAGACTGACCGATTTGATTGTAAAGGACCTGTTCATCCTGATTGGTTGAAAAAATGTACACTGAATTTAACAAGTCTAAGGTGAGAGGAAAAAGGGGATTAATTATGGAGCAGAATGACAACTTTTTTTTTACCCGGATAGTGGTCGGTCTGTGGACCGAGCTGACAGAGGACGTGGTCGAGACAGATACATTAGAAAGTCGGACTCTTGAGACTATGGGACGTGACCCCTCCAGAATGACGTCATCTCTGTGACCTCTGACCTGTTTGTGCAGTGGTCAATAACCCGCCGGGTCCCGAGGAAATGGGAGCATCCTCATCCTCATCGATGCGGGGATCCTCTTTCGGAAAGTTAAGCTCTGTGTAGGTGGAGTTCAGACCGTCTGGGAGAGAGAGAGTCGGACAGGCTGATCAGGAAGCGAGTGGGAGCGATAGGGAATGGGGGAGGGAGTCGGTGATAGAAGAGAGTGGGTGTGAGGGAAGAGAGAGAGGGATACGTGAGAGGGAGAGAAGGGATGAGACGGTGAGAGACTGTGAGGGAGAAGAGGGGAGAGAGAGGACAGAGACGTGAGGTCAGAGAGGAGGTGAATTCGATGGGCAGAAAGGGAAGAGTGCGATGTGGGCATTGGGCAGGAAAATGCAAGAGAAAGATGGGGGAAGAGTGGGAGGGGGAGGGGGGAGTGTGAGTAGGGGAGAGCGGAATGCAGTGAGTTAGGGGAATGAGAGGGGAGAGCGAGGGAGGGTAGAAGAGTGGGAGAGAGACAAGGAACAGAGAACAAGGGTATTTCAGAGAGAGGGGAAAGAGCGAGGGGGAGAGCGTCGGGAAGTGGGAGAGAGGGGTGGATAGAAAGGAGGGGAAGGAGCGAGGGGAAATGAGCGGCAAACGGACAGAGAGAGGTAGGAAGAACGGGAGATGTGGGCGGGTTGGAATGAGAGTTAACAGAGAGAGAAAAAGTGTGAGGGATGGACAGTGCAGAGACGGCGAGAGGAGACGGGGTGAGAGAATGTCAGGGAGGCGAGAGATGGGGAAAGAAGGCAAAGAGAGTGGGGTTAGAAAAGAGCGAGAGGGGTTAAGGTTTTATACCGCGCTCCCTACTCCCTGTCTCTGCCACTGTCCTCACTCCTCACCACGCCTACACGGAGCTAACTCATCTCCGCCCCACGGCGCTCGCTCAACATCGCCGCTTCCCCTACACGGCCCGTCCCATGCCATCTCTACTAGCCGATCTTTCCCATCCCATCGCACGGCACTCCCTCTATTCCGCCCCTCGCAGGATGAAACTTTCCGCACCGACGATCAAACAGTATTTCCCCGTCATCGCATCACTCACGCGTTCCCTCCGTGTTATTCTCAAACAGGGAATCATTAGGGTCAACTGTACGTTTGCCCTGAGATCTCTCGACAGGATTGGACACGTCACCTAAACAGGGACAAACCGACAAAGATGAAACTAACCTCGATCTGTCCGGACCTGGGGTTCAGGGACGGTATTGAAATTAATTTACCCGTACGTTACATCAGGTTCAGCTGGGGACAGAACAGTGAGGGTCAGACACAGAGTAAACCTCGCTTCACACCGCCCCATCACACACTCCCGGGGCAGACACAGAGTGAAGCTCCCTCCACACCGACCCATCACACACTTCAGGGGTCAGACGCAGAGTGTAACTTCCTCCACACCGTCTCATCACACAATCCCGGGGTCAGACACAGAGTGAAGCTCCCTCCACACAGTCCCATCACACACTCCCTGTGTCAGAAAGAGATTGAAGCTCCCACCCTCCGTCTCTGCCCCATTCACTTCTCGATGAGACGGTGAGTCCGGTTTTACCAGCTGCACATTCATGTAGGTCTCTCTGTCGTCCATCCTGTCGAGGATCCTCTGCGTCTCTGAGCTCAGCGAGGGGAAGTAACCGTTGTCTGAGGAAGCCCGTGTTGACAAGTGGATCAGACCGACTCAGACAAACACCAGATGGGCTGCTGATAAAGCGAGGACCCGAGAGCAGGAGGAGGAAGTGCTGGGGGAAAAGGACATTCAGAGAGTGAGAGGGGTGGTCTGGACCGATGAGAGTGGCGGAGGGAAGAGTAGTGAGAGTGGGGTGAATCAGAGTGAGGAGGGAATGAGGGGAAGGTTTGGGTATGGCGGAAAGAGAGTCGTGATTTACAGTGGTCAGAAAGGGGTATCACTGAATGAAGGGGAGGGCAAGGACTGGGAGAGAATGGGGAGAGGGGGGTAGAGAGGGAGGATTGTTGGAGAGATTCAATTTCGCCCCTCTCTCCAGCTGTCCTTTTGAAACCGCGCCCACTCTCTCCTCTGCCTTTCTCTCTCCCTGCCCTCCTCACTAAGCTTCTCTTTTTGCCTTCCCACACTCTCTACTCCCATCTCTCCCGCTCACTGGGAACGTTACCGGACTGAAATGTGCACGGGACGTGTGTGGGTTCCCGGGAAAGTCGAGGCCCACTGGACAGTGTGGATTAGTTACATCCTCCACAGAGAGCAAAGGGGTGAAGTGAAAGGAAATGGGGGGTTTTTGAAATCGGGGTGAGGGAAGTGGTTAAGGGGGTGGTGCTATGGGAGGCGGTGTGTGTGTGTGTGTGTGTGTGTGTGTGTGTGTGTGTGTGTGTGTGTGTGTGTGTGTGTGTGTGTGTGTGTGAGAAAGAGAGAAAGTGAGAGAGATAGTGTGATTGCGCCCTCGGCACAAACACTCCTGGTGTCAGACATTAGTGCAGCTCCCTCCACCACGGCCCATCACACATCCCGTTGTCAGACACACAGTGAATCTGCCGCCTCACAACCCGATAACACAGTAACGGATTCAGAAACAGAGCGTATCTCCCTCTTTCCTTATTCTCGCCCTCTCACCAATCAACAGCACTCCAGCGTTCCTGTAGTCTCCAACAGTGTGTCTGTCTCAGAGATAATAAGTGTGTGTGAGACCAGAGGTAGAACTGAGGAGGGAGGGGGAGTGGAGTGAGAGCTGTGGAGTGTTTGTGAGTTGGCAGTCACTGGGTGAAAGTGGTATGAAACCACACGACCAGCCTGTACTCGCAGAGACGTAGAGAAGCTGAGGACCGAGAGATCAATATCCGGTGGAAGTGATCAGAAATAACACCAACGGTCTGCAAAGAGATTGACCATGTGTCTGACCCCGGAGGTGTGTGATGGGACGGTGTGGAGGGAGATTCACTCTGTGTCTGACCCCGGAGGTGTGTGATGGGACGGTGTGGAGGGAGATTCACTCTGTGTTTGACCCCGGGAGTGTGTGATGGGTCTGTGTGGAGGGAGATTCACTCTGTGTCTGACCCCGGGAGTGTGTGATGGGACGGTGTGGAGGGAGATTCACTCTGTGTCTGACCCCGGGAGTGTGTGATGGGACGGTGTGGAGGGAGATTCACTCTGTGTCTGATCCCGGGAGGGTGTGATGGGACGGTGTGGAGGGAGATTCACTCTGTGTCTGATCCCGGGAGGGTGTGATGGGACGGTGTGGAGGGAGATTCACTCTGTGTCTAACTCAGGCAGTGTGTGATCCGATGGTGTGGTGGGAGATGCATTCTGTGTCTGACCCCGGAGGTGTGTGATCTGACGGTGTGGAGGGAGCTAAACTCTGTGTCTGACCCCGGGAGTGTGTGATGGGACGGTGTGGAGGGAGCTAAACTCTGTGTCTGTCCGCGGGAGTGTGTGATCTGACGGTGTGGAGGGAGCTTCACTCTGTGTCTAACTGAGGCAGTGTGTGATCCGATGGTGTGGTGGGAGCTAAGCTCTGTGTCTGACCCCGGAGGTGTGTGATCTGACGGTGTGGAGGGAGCTAAACTCTGTGTCTAACTCAGGCAGTGTGTGATCCGATGGTGTGGTGGGAGATGCATTCTGTGTCTGACCCTGAGGCATTGTGATGGGACGGTTTGGAGGGAGATTCTCCTTGTGTCTGACACCAGGAGAGTGTACTGAGACGTTTGGGGAGAGCTTCAACATGTGTCCAACCTTGGGAGTCTGTGTATGACTCCGGGATTGTGTGATGGGTCCGTGTGGAGGGAGAATCACTCTGTCTCCGATCCTGGGAGTGTGTGATTGGATGGTGTGGAAGGAGCTTCACTCTGTGTCTGAGACCGGGAAAGTGTGATGGGATGGTGTGGAGGGAGATTCACTCTGTGTCTGACACCGGGAGTGTGTGATGGGACAGTGTGTAAGGAGATTCCCTCTGTATCTTACCCCTGGTAGTGTCAGACACAAATGGGGATCCTTTCACACCGACCCATCACACATTCCCGGCGTCATTTGCAAACAGAAGATCCGTCCGAACGGCCCAATCACAGATACTTGGCGGTAAAGAGACAGAGTGAATCTCCCTCCACACCGTTAGATCACACATTTGCGGGTTTAGACACTGAATGAACCCCTGCGCACGGTCCCACCACCCTCGCCCGTGGTCAGGATCAAATTGAATGTCCGTCCACTCCACCCCAGCGCACAGTCCCTCGGTCAGACAAAGTATGAACTCTAGTCCACACCGCTCTATCACACACTCACGCGGTCAGACACAGAGTGAATCTGCCACCTCACAGTCCGATAACACAGTAACGGATTCAGTAACAGAGCGAATCTCCCTCTTCACTCCCTCTCACCCCTCTCACCAATCACCAGCACTTCAGCTTTCCTCTAGTCTCCAAAAGTGTGTCTGTCTCAGAGATACTAAGTCTGTGAGAGATCAGAGGTGGAACAGAGGGAGGGGGAGGGGAGTGAGGGCTGTGGAGGGGTGGTGAGTTTTCAGTCACTGGGAGAATGGGGTGTGAAACCACACGACCGGCCTGTACACACAGAGACGTAGAGAAGCTGAGAATCGAGAGATCGATATCCGGTGGAAATGAGCAGAAATAACACCAACGGTCTGCAAGGAGCTTGAGCATGTGTCTGACCCCAGGAGTGTGTGATGGGACGGTGTGGAGGGAGATACACTCTGTGTCTGACCCCGGCAGTGTATGATGTGACGGTGTGGAGGGGCTAAACTCTGTGTCTGACCACGGGAGTGTGTGATGGGACGGTGTGGAGGGAGCTACACTCTGTGTTTGACCCCAGGAGTGTGCGATCAGGCAGTATGGGGGGAATTACACCCTGTGTCTGACAACGGGAGCGTGTGATGGGACCTCGTGGATGGAGCTTCACCATGTGTCTGAAAGCACATTGTTTGTGCTGGGACGGTGTGGAGGTAGAATAACTCCGCATCTGACCCCGTTAGTATGTGACGTGACTGTGAATAGAATACAGCAACACGTGTCTGACCCCGGGGAACTGTGATGGGACGGTTTGGAGAGAGCCTCAATATGTGTCTAACCATGGGAGTGTGTGATGGTTCGAGTTGCAGGGAGCTTCACTCTGTGTCTGACCACGGGAGTGTGTGATGGGACGGTGTGGAGGAAGTTTCACTCTGTGTCTGACCCCGGGAGTTTGTATTGGGACGGTGAGGAGGGCGATTCTCTCTGTCTCTGACCCCGGGAGTGTGCAATGGGACGGTGTGGAGGGGGATTCACTCTGTCTCTGACCCCGGGAGTGTGTAATGGGACGGTGTCGAGGTAGAAAAACTCCGCATCTGACCCCGTTAGTATGTGACGTGACTGTGAATAGAATGCAGCAACACTGTGTCTGACCCCGGGAGTGTGTGATGGGACGGTGTGGAGGGAGCTTCACACTGTGTCTGACCCCGGGAGTGTGTGATGTGACGGTGTGGAGGGGGATTCACTCAGTGTCTGACCCCGGGAGTGTGTAATGGGACGGTGTGGAGGGGGATTCACTCTGTCTCTGACCCCGGGAGTGTGTAATGGGACGGTGTCGAGGTAGAATAACCTCGCATCTGACACCGTTAGTATGTGACGTGACTGTGAATAGAATGCAGCAACACGTGTCTGACCCCGGGGAAGTGTGATGGGACGGTTTGGAGAGAGCCTCAATATGTGTCTAACCATGGGAGTGTGTGATGGTTCGATCTGCAGGGAGCTTCAATCTGTGTCTGACCAGGGAATGTGTGTGATGGGACGGAGCGGAAGGAGATTCCCTCTGTGTTTGACCCCGGGAGTGTGTGATGGCACGGTGTGGAGGAAGTTTCACTCTATGTCTGACCACGGGAGTGTGTGATGGGACGGTGTGGAGGGGGATTCACTCTGTGTCTGACCCCGGGAGTGTGTAATGGAACGGTGTGGAGGGCGATTCTCTCTGTCTCTGACCCCGGGAGTGTGTAATGGGACGGTGTGGAGGAAGATTCAATCTGTGTGTGACCACGGGAGTGTGTGATGGGACGGTGTGGAGGGAGATTCACTCGATGTCTGGCCCCTGGAGTGTGTGATGGCACGGTGTGGAGGAAGTTTCACTCTATGTCTGAACACGGGAGTGTGGGATGGGACGGTGAGGAGGAAGTTTCAATCTATGTCTGACCACGGGAGAGTGTGATGGGACGGTGTGGAGGGGGATTCACTCTGTGTCTGTCCCGGTTGTGTGCAATGGGACGGTGTGGAGGGGGATTCACTCTGTCTCTGACCCCAGGAGTGTGTAATGGGACGGTGTGGAGGAAGATTCAATCTGTGTGTGACCACGGGAGGGTGTGATGGGACGGTGTGGAGGGAGATTCACTCTGTCTCTGACCCCGGCAGTGTTTAATGGGACGGTGTGGAGGAAGCTTCAATCTGTGTGTGACCACGGGAGTGTGTGATGGGACGGTGTGGAGGGAGATTCACTCTGTCTCTGACCCCGGTATTGTTTAATGGGACGGTGTGGAGGAAGATTCAATCTGTGTGTGACCACGGGAGTGTGTTTTGGGACTGTGTGGAGGGAGATTCACTCTGTGTCTGGCCCCGGGTGTGTGTGATGGGACGGTGTGGAGGAAGTTTCACTCTATGTCTGACCACGGGAGTGTGTGATGGGACGGTGTGGAGGGGTTTCACTCTGTGTCTGACCCCGGGTGTGTGTAATGGGACGGTGTGGAGGGAGATTCACTCTGTCTCTGACCCCGGGAGTGTGTAATGGTACGGTGTGGAGGAAGATCCAATCTGTGTGTGACCACGGGAGTGTGTGATGGGACGGTGTGGAGGAAGATTCACTCTATGTCTGACCACGGGAGTGTGTGATGGGACGGTATGAAGGAAGCTTCACTCTATGTCTGACCACGGGAGTGTGTGATGGGACGGTGTGGAGGGAGATTCACTCTGTGTCTGGCCCCGTGTGTGTGTGATGGGACGGTGTGGAGGAATTTTCACTCTATGTCTGACCACGGGAGTGTGTGATGGGACGGTGTGGAGGAAGTTTCACTCTATGTCTGACCACGGGAGTGTGCGATGGGACGGTGTGGAGGGGTTTCACTCTGTGTCTGACCCCGGGTGTGTGTAATGGGACGGTGTGGAGGGGTATTCACTCTGTCTTTGACCTCGGGAGTGTGTAATGGGACGGTGTGGAGGAAGATCCAATCTGTGTGTGACCACGGGATTGTGTGATGGGACGGTGTGGAGGGAGATTCAATCTGTGTGTGATCACGGGAGTGTGTGATGGGACGGTGTGGAGGGAGATTAACTCTATGTCTGACAACGGGAGTGTGTGATGGGACGGTATGAAGGAAGTTTCACTCTATTTCTGACCACGGGAGTGTGTGATGGGACGGTGTGGAGGGGGATTCACTCTGTGTCTGACCCCGGGTGTCTGTAATGGGATGGTGTGGAGGGGGATTCACTCTGTCTCTGACCCCGGGAGTGTGTAATGGGACGGTATGAAGGAAGTTTCACTCTATGTCTGACCACGGGAGTGTGTGATGGGACGGTGTGGAGGGAGATTAACTCTATGTCTGACCACGGGAGTGTGTGATGGGACGGTATGAAGGAAGTTTCACTCTATTTCTGACCACGGGAGTGTGTGATGGGACGGTGTGGAGGGGGATTCACTCTGTGTCTGACCCCGGGTGTGTGTAATGGGACGGTGTGGAGGGGGATTCACTCTGTCTCTGACCCCGGGAGTGTGTAATTGGACGGTATGAAGGAAGTTTCACTCTATGTCTGACCACGGGAGTGTGTGATGGGACGGTGTGAAGGGGGATTCACTCTGTCTCTGACCCCGGGAGTGTGTAATGGGACGGTGTGGAGGAAGATCCAATCTGTGTTGTCCACCGGAGTGTGTGATGGGACGGTGTGGAGGGAGATTCACTCTGTTTCTGGCCCCGGGAGTGTATGGGGGACAGTGTGGAGGAAGTTTCACTCTATGTCTGACCACGTGAGTGTGTAATGGGACGGTGTGGAGGAAAATTCAATCTGTGTGTGACCACGGGATTGTGTGATGGGACGGTGTGGAGGGAGATTCAATCTGTGTGTGATCACGGGAGTGTGTGATGGGACGGTGTGGAGGGAGATTAACTCTTTGTCTGACCACGGGAGTGTGTGATGGGACGGTATGAAGGAAGTTTCACTATATGTCTGACCACGGGAGTGTGTGATGGGACGGTGTGAAGGGGGATTCACTCTGTCTCTGACCCCGGGAGTGTGTAATGGGACGGTGTGGAGGAAGATCCAATCTGTGTGTGACCACGGGAGTGTGTGATGGGACGGTGTGGAGGAAGATTCACTCTATGTCTGACCACGGGAGTGTGTGATGGGACGGTATGAAGGAAGTTTCACTCTATGTCTGACCACGGGAGTGTGTGATGGGATGGTGTGGAGGGAGATTCACTCTGTGTCTGGCCCCGTGTGTGTGTGATGGGACGGTGTGGAGGGAGATTCACTCTGTCTCTGACCCCGGTTTTGTTTAATGGGATGGTGTGGAGGATGATTCAATCTGTGTGTGACCACGGGAGTGTGTTTTGGGACTGTGTGGAGGGAGATTCACTCTGTGTCTGGCCCCGGGTGTGTGTGATGGGACGGTGTGGAGGAAGTTTCACTCTATGTCTGACCACGGGAGTGTGTGATGGGACGGTGTGGAGGGGTTTCACTCTGTGTCTGACCCCGGGTGTGTGTAATGGGACGGTGTGGAGGGAGATTCACTCTGTCTCTGACCCCGGGAGTGTGTAATGGTACGGTGTGGAGGAAGATCCAATCTGTGTGTGACCACGGGAGTGTGTGATGGGACGGTGTGGAGGAAGATTCACTCTATGTCTGACCACGGGAGTGTGTGATGGGACGGTATGAAGGAAGTTTCACTCTATGTCTGACCACGGGAGTGTGTGATGGGACGGTGTGGAGGGAGATTCACTCTGTGTCTGGCCCCGTGTGTGTGTGATGGGACGGTGTGGAGGAATTTTCACTCTATGTCTGACCACGGGAGTGTGTGATGGGACGGTGTGGAGGAAGTTTCACTCTATGTCTGACCACGGGAGTGTGCGATGGGACGGTGTGGAGGGGTTTCACTCTGTGTCTGACCCCGGGTGTGTGTAATGGGACGGTGTGGAGGGGTATTCTCTCTGTCTTTGACCGCGGGAGTGTGTAATGGGACGGTGTGGAGGAAGATCCAATCTGTGTGTGACCACGGGATTGTGTGATGGGACGGTGTGGAGCGAGATTCAATCTGTGTGTGATCACGGGAGTGTGTGATGGGACGGTGTGGAGGGATATTAACTCTATGTCTGACCACGGGAGTGTGTGATGGGACGGTATGAAGGAAGTTTCACTCTATTTCTGACCACGGGAGTGTGTGATGGGACGGTGTGGAGGGGGATTCACTCTGTGTCTGACCCCGGGTGTCTGTAATGGGACGGTGTGGAGGGGGATTCACTCTGTCTCTGACCCTGGGAGTGTGTAATGGGACGGTATGAAGGAAGTTTCACTCTATGTCTGACCACGGGAGTGTGTGATGGGACGGTGTGGAGGGAGATTAACTCTATGTCTGACCACGGGAGTGTGTGATGGGACGGTATGAAGGAAGTTTCACTCTATTTCTGACCACGGGAGTGTGTGATGGGACGGTGTGGAGGGGGATTCACTCTGTGTCTGACCCCGGGTGTGTGTAATGGGACGGTGTGGAGGGGGATTCACTCTGTCTCTGACCCCGGGAGTGTGTAATTGGACGGTATGAAGGAAGTTTCACTCTATGTCTGACCACGGCAGTGTGTGATGGGACGGTGTGAAGGGGGATTCACTCTGTCTCTGACCCCGGGAGTGTGTAATGGGACGGTGTGGAGGAAGATCCAATCTGTGTTGTCCACCGGAGTGTGTGATGGGACGGTGTGGAGGTAGATTCACTCTGTTTCTGGCCCCGGGAGTGTATGGGGGACAGTGTGGAGGAAGTTTCACTCTATGTCTGACCACGTGAGTTGTAATGGGACGGTGTGGAGGAAAATTCAATCTGTGTGTGACCACGGGATTGTGTGATGGGACGGTGTGGAGGGAGATTCAATCTGTGTGTGATCACGGGAGTGTGTGATGAGACGGTGTGGAGGGAGATTAACTCTATGTCTGACCACGGGAGTGTGTGATGGGACGGTATGAAGGAAGTTTCACTATATGTCTGACCACGGGAGTGTGTGATGGGACGGTGTGAAGGGGGATTCACTCTGTCTCTGACCCCGGGAGTGTCTAATGGGACGGTGTGGAGGAAGATCCAATCTGTGTGTGACCACGGGAGTGTGTGATGGGACGGTGTGGAGGAAGATTCACTCTATGTCTGACCACGGGAGTGTGTGATGGGACGGTATGTAGGAAGTTTCACTCTATGTCTGACCACGGGAGTGTGTGATGGGACGGTGTGGAGGGAGATTCACTCTGTGTCTGGCCCCGTGTGTGTGTGATGGGACGGTGTGGAGGAAGTTTCACTCTATGTCTGACCACGGGAGTGTGTGATGGGACGGTGTGGAGGAAGTTTCACTCTATATCTGACCACGGGAGTGTGCGATGGGACGGTGTGGAGGGGTTTCACTCTGTGTCTGACCCCGGGTGTGTGTAATGGGACGGTGTGGAGGGGTATTCACTCTGTCTTTGACCCCGGGAGTGTGTAATGGGACGGTGTGGAGGAAGATCCAATCTGTGTCTGACCACGGGATTGTGTGATGGGACGGTGTGGAGGGAGATTCAATCTGTGTGTGATCACGGGAGTGTGTGATCGGACGGTGTGGAGGGAGATTAACTCTATGTCTGACCACGGGAGTGTGTGATGGGACGGTATTAAAGAAGTTTCACTCTATTTCTGACCACGGGAGTGTGTGATGGGACGGTGTGGAGGGGGATTCACTCTGTGTCTGACCCCGGGTGTCTGTAATGGGACGGTGTGGAGGGGGATTCACTCTGTCTCTGACCCCGGGAGTGTGTAATGGGACGGTATGAAGGAAGTTTCACTCTATTTCTGACCACGGGAGTGTGTGATGGGACGGTGTGGAGGGGGATTCACTCTGTGTCTGACCCCGGGTGTGTGTAATGGGACGGTGTGGAGGGGGATTCACTCTGTCTCTGACCCCGGGAGTGTGTAATGGGACGGTATGAAGGAAGTTTCACTCTATGTCTGACCACGGGAGTGTGTGATGGGACGGTGTGAAGGGGGATTCACTCTGTCTCTGACCCCGGGAGTGTGTAATGGGACGGTGTGGAGGAAGATCCAATCTGTGTTGTCCACCGGAGTGTGTGATGGGACGGTGTGGAGGGAGATTCACTCTGTTTCTGGCCCCGGGTGTGTATGGGGGACAGTGTGGAGGAAGTTTCACTCTATGTCTGAACACGTGAGTGTGTAATGGGACGGTGTGGAGGAAAATTCAATCTGTGTGTGACCACGGGATTGTGTGATGGGACGGTGTGGAGGGAGATTCAATCTGTGTGTGATCACGGGAGTGTGTGATGGGACGGTGTGGAGGGGGATTCACTCTGTGTCTGACCCCGGGTGTGTGTAATGGGACGGTGTGGAGGGGGATTCACTCTGTCTCTGACCCCGGGAGTGTGTAATGGGACGGTATGAAGGAAGTTTCACTCTATGTCTGACCACGGGAGTGTGTGATGGGACGGTGTGGAGGGAGATTAACTCTGTCTCTGACCCCGGGAGTGTGTAATGGGACGGTATGAAGGAAGTTTCACTCTATGTCTGACCACGGGAGTGTGTGATGGGACGGTGTGGAGGGAGATTAACTCTATGTCTGACCACGGGAGTGTGTAATGGGTCGGTGTGAAGGAAGTTTCACTCTATGTCTGACCACGGGAGTGTGTGATGGGACGGTGTGAAGGGGGATTCACTCTGTCTCTGACCCCGGGAGTGTGTAATGGGACGGTGTGGAGGAAGATCCAATCTGTGTTGTCCACCGGAGTGTGTGATGGGACGGTGTGGAGGGAGATTCACTCTGTTTCTGGCCCCGGGAGTGTATGGGGGACAGTGTGGAGGAAGTTTCACTCTATGTCTGACCACGTGAGTGTGTAATGGGACGGTGTGGAGGAAAATTCAATCTGTGTGTGACCACGGGACTGTGTGATGGGACGGTGTGGAGGGAGATTCACTCTGTCTCTGACCCCGGGAGTGTGTAATGGGACGGTGTGGAGGAAGAATCAATCTGTGTGTGACCACGGGAGTGTATGATGGGACTGTGTGAAGGGAGATTCACTCTGTGTCTGGCCCCGGGAATGTTTGATGGGACGGTGTGGAGGAAGATTCACTCTATGTCTGACCACGGGAGTGTGAGATGGGACGGTATGAAGGAAGTTTCACTCTATGTCTGACCACGGGAGTGTGTGATGGGACGGTGTGGAGGGGGATTCACTCTGCGTCTGACCCCGGGTGTGTGTAATGGGACGGTGTGGAGGGGGATTCACTCTGTCTCTGACCCCGGGAGTGTGTAATGGGACGGTGTGGAGGAAGATCCAATCTGTGTTGACCACGGCAGTGTGTGATGGGACGGTGTGGAGGGAGATTCACTCTGTGTCTGGCCCCGGGAGTGTGTGGCGGACGGTGTGGAGGAAGTTTCACTCTATGTCTGACCACGGGAGTGTCTGATGGGACGGTGTGGAGGGACCTCCTCTGTGCGTCTGACCGCGGAATTAGGGAATGGTATGGACTGGAGGGAGTTTCTGTCTGGTGTGTATGTATCTTTTGTGTGGCTCACACATACCTCGTCTGTTTTGTGAATGTATTTCCAGACGCTATGAAACACAATTAGATGAATGCTGCTTCGCTCCATCGTCTGTTCTGGAAAATAGGACCAATGAGCAGTAAATCTGTCTGCACACCGTTAATTCCATCCGCAGGTCGTCAGAAACTGAAGGGGACCTTTCACACCCTCCCATCACAGACTGCCGGTGTCAGTTGTAAGGTGAAGATCCCTCCGAAATGTCCGATCACATAGACCTGTCCGGGATAGAGACAGAGTGAAGCTCTCTCTGCACTGTACCAGCAAATAGTCCTGTTGTCAGACACATAGAGAAGACTCCAACACAGTTTCCCAAACACATTCCTGGGATCAGACACAAATTCAAGATCCCAAAACACAATCCCAGAACATACAAACAGCGTTAGGCACAGAGTAAAGCTGCTTCCACACCGTCCCATCACCCACTCCCGGGGTCAGACACAGAGTGAATCTCCCTCCACACCGTCCCATCACACACTCCCGGGGTCAGACACCGAGTGAATCTCCCTCCACAAAGTCCCGTCACGCACTCCCGGGGTCAGACAGTGAATGAATCTCCCTCCGCACCGTCCCATCACACACTCCCGGGGTCAGACACAGAGTGAATCTCCCTCCACACCGTCCCATCACACACTCCCGGGGTCAGACACAGAGTGAATCCCCCTCCACACCGTCCCATCACACACTCCCAGGGTCAGACACAAAGTGAAACTCCCTCCACACCGTCCCATCAGACACTCCCGGGGTCAGACACAGAGTGAATCTCCCTCCACACCGTCCCATCACACACTCCCGGGGTCAGACACCGAGTGAATCTCCCTCCACAAAGTCCCGTCACACACTCCCGGGGTCAGACAGAGAATGAATCTCCCTCCGCACCGTCCCATCACACACTCCCGGGGTCAGACACAGAGTGAATCTCCCTCCACACCGTCCCATCACACACTCCCGGGTTCAGACACAGAGTGAATCTCCCTCCACATCGTCCCATCACACACACCTGCGTGGTCCGACAGAGACTGAAGCTCCTCCACAAAGTCCCGTCACACACAATGGGCGAACTCTCTCTCTACATCGTCTCATCACACAGCTCCGGGTTCAGACACAAGTGAATCTCCGTCAAACTTCACACACGCACAATCACACAATCACGTTTCAGATACAGAGTGTAACTCCCGACACAATGTCCAAACACACCTTTCCGGGTCAGACCCAGAGTAAAGCCCCCTCCAGATCCCCTTGTGTCAGTCATAGAGTGAATCGTCCTCCACACCGTCCCGTCACACGCTTCCGTAGTCAGACACAGAGTGATTCTCTCTCCGCACCGGCGATTCAGGCGAAGATGCAGGCGTGGGTAACCGGCAAAGGTACAGGCGTGGGTAGCCGGCAAAGGTACAGGCGTGGGTAGCCGGCAAAGGTTCAGGCGTGGGCAGCCGGAAAAGGTTCAGGCTTGGGTCGCAGGCAGGGCTTCAGGCGTGGGTTGCCGGCAAAGATTCAGGCGTGGGGAGCCGGCAGGGCTTCAGGCGTGGGTAGCCGGCAAAGGTTCAGGCGTGGGTAGCCGGCAAGGCTTCAGGCGTGGGTTGCAGGCAGGGCTACAGGCTAGGCTTCAGAGGGAAGGAAGGGAACAGTCCAGCCTCAGTGTAATAGCAAAGACGGCCTGGTTTACCCAACGGAGGCAAGGACAGGGAGGGACAGATCCCACCGTAGGGTAACGGCAAGGACAGGAAGGGACTGATCCCACCGTAGGGTAACGGAAAGGACAGGAAGGGACTGATCCCACCGTAGGGTAACGGAAAGGAGAGGAAGGGACAGATCCCACCGTAGGGTAACGGCAAGGACAGGAAGGGACTGATCCCACCGTAGGGTAACGGCAAGGACAGGAAGGGACAGATCCCACCGTAGGGTAACGGCAAGGACAGGATTGGACTGATCCCACCGCAGGGTAACGGAAAGGACAGGGAGGGACAGATTCCACTGTAGGGTAACGGCAAGGACAGGGAGGGACTGATCCCACCGTAGGGTAACGGAAAGGACAGGAAGGGACTGATCCCACCGTAGGGTAACGGAAAGGACAGGAAGGGACTGATCCCACCGTAGGGTAACGGAAAGGAGAGGAAGGGACAGATCCCACCGTAGGGTAACGGCAAGGACAGGAAGGGACTGATCCCACCGTAGGGTAACGGAAAGGACAGGAAGGGACTGATCCCACCGTAGGGTAACGGAAAGGAGAGGAAGGGACAGATCCCACCGTAGGGTAACGGCAAGGACAGGAAGGGACTGATCCCACCGTAGGGTAACGGCAAGGACAGGAAGGGACAGATCCCACCGTAGGGTAACGGCAAGGACAGGATTGGACTGATCCCACCGCAGGGTAACGGAAAGGACAGGGAGGGACAGATTCCACTGTAGGGTAACGGCAAGGACAGGGAGGGACTGATCCCACCGTAGGGTAACGGCAAGGACAGGGAGGGACAGATCCCACTGTAGGGTAACGGCAAGGACAGGGAGGGACAGATCCCACTGTAGGGTAACGGCAAGGACAGGAAGGGACAGATCCCACCGCAGGGTAACGGCAAGGACGGCCTGACTTACCCCACGGAAACAAGGACTGGAAGGGACTGATCCCACCGTAGGGTAACTGGAAGGACAGGGAGGGACAGATCCCACCGTAGGGTAAAGGCAAGAACGGCCTGACATACCCCACAGAAGACGAGGACACCATACCGACGAGACGAACCAGCAACCACATTCGAACCGAGGGCCACTTTCACTGCAGCCCCAACATGAGGATCAAGTACCTGTGATTACGCCCAACTGAAGCAACGGACAGCCATAAGACTTGGAGTCCGGATTCCACGGAGCGGACCGTGAACTGGAACACGGAATTTACGGACCGGAACATGACATCTTCCTTCCTTCCAAAGAATAAAGACCCAGCTCCCTTAATCTCTGATCATAATGAATACACTCTAAACAAGGCAGTATCAAGGTAAATCTACTTCGTACCCTTTCCAGTGCTTCCACATCCTTCCTATAGTGAAGCAACCAGAACTGGACAATGTACTTCAATAAATAAACGGAAAACAAATCAACAACAGTTCTGCGCCTCTCTCACCTGAGAATCTCCTCCTTAAAGATTCAAAATATAATCCCACTAACTTCCACTCAAATGCGATTTCAAACCCGGGGTCGGACACAGAGTGAATCTCCTTCCACACCGTTTCATCATACACACCGGGGATCAGACACTGAGTGAATGTCCCCCCCACACTGTCCCATTACATATTCACGGAGTCAGATAGACAGTGAATCTCCTTCCACACCGTCCCATCGCACAATCCCGGGGTCAGATACAGAGTTTAACTCCCTCCATGCCGTCAAATCACACACCTCTGGGGTCAGACACAGTGTCAAGCTCCTGGCCCACCGTTAGTGTTATTTCTGCTCATTTCCACCGGATATTGATCTCTCGGTTCTCAGCTTCTCTACGTCTCTTTGTGTACAGACCGGTCGAGTGGTTTCACACCTCTTTCTCCCAGTTACTGCAAACTCACCACCCCTCCACAGCCCTCACTCCCCGCTCCCCCCCCCCCCTCTGTTCCACCACTGGTCTCACACACAGAGACACACAGTTTGAGATTACAGAAACGCTGAATTGCTGGTGAGTGATGAGAGGGGAGAGAGAGAGTGAAGAGGGAAATTCGCGCTTTTTCTGAATCCGTTACAGTGTTATCGGACTGTGAGGCGTCAGATTCACTCTGTGTCTGACCCCGTGAGTGTGTAACAGCGCGGTGTGGACGAGAGTTCACTCTTTGTCTGACCGAGGGACTGTGTGCTGGGGCGGAGTGGACGACCTTCAATCTGATCCTGACCCCGGGCGTTTGTGGTGGGACCGTGCGCAGGGGAGATTCATTCAGTGCCTAATCCCTCAAATGTACGATCTAACGGTGTGGAGGGAGTTTCACTCTGTGTCTGACCTCGGGACTGTAATGGGATGGGGTGGAGGGAGTTTCACCCTGCATCTGACCACGGGATTGAGTGATGGGACGGTGTAGGGGGAGCTTCACTCTGTGTCTGATCCCGTGTGTGTGTGACGGGACGGTGTGTATGGAGTTTCAGATCGGACGGATCTTCACATTACAACTGACGACTGCAATGTGTGATGGGCCTGTGTGAAAGGATCCCTGTTTCTGTGTCTGTCTACCGGCGTATGTAATGGTCTGTCTGGAGAGAGATTCACTGTGCATTGGTCCCATTTTCCAGAACGGACGATGGGGCGAAGCACCTTTGTTTTATCTCTGTCTCAAAGCGTCTTGAAATAAATCCAAAAGAGGAAAAGGTATGTGTGAGCCACACAGAAGATACATACACAGCAGACTGAAGCTCCCTCCACTTCATCGAATTTCATAATTCTGGGGTCAGACACAGAGTGAAGCTCCCTCCACATCGTCCCATCACACTCTCCCGGTCTAAGACACAGAGTGAATCTCCCTCCACACCGTTCCATTACACACCTCCGGGGTCAGACACAGAGTGAATCTCCCTCCACACCGTCCCATCACACACTCCCGGGGTCAGACACAGAGTGAATCTCCCTCCACACCGTCCCATCACGCTCTCCCGGTCTAAGACACAGACTGCGTCTCCCTCCACACCGTTCCATTACACACCTCCGGGGTCAGACACAGGGCCAAGCTCCGAGCTCACCGTTTGTGTTATTTCCACCGGATATCGATCGCTCGGTTCTCAGCAGCTCTACGTCTCTGCGAGTACAGGCCGGCCGTGTGGTTTCACACGCCGTTCTCCCAGTGACTGCAAACTCACCACCCCTCCACAGCCCTCACTCCCCTCCCCCTTCCTCTTCAGCTCTACTTCTGGCCTCACTAATACCTATTAACTCTGAGACAGACACACTGTTCGAGACTGCAGGGACGCTGAAGTGCAGATGATTGGTGAGAGGGGAGCTAGGGACTGAGCGGGGGGGGGGGGGGTGGGGGGGGAATTCGCTTTCTTTCTGAATCAATTACTGTGTGATCGGACGGTAAGGCGGCAGATTCACTCTGTGTCTGATCCCGTGAGTGTGAGATAAGCCGGTATGGACGAGAGTTCAATCTTTGTCTGACCGAGGGGCTGTGCGCTGGGGCGGAGTTGAGGGACATTCAATCTGATCCTGACCCCGGGAGATGGTGTTGGGACAATGCGCAGTGGAGGTTCATTCAGGGTCTAACCCCGCAAGCGTGTGATGGAACGGTGTGGAGGGAAATTCACTCGGTATCTGACCCCGGGAGTGTGTGATGGAACGGTGTGGAGGGAGATTCACTCTGTGTCTGACCCCGGGAGTGTGTGATGGGACGGTGTGGAGGGAGATTCACTCTGTGTCTGACCCCGCAAGCGTGTGATGGAACGGTGTGGAGGGAAATTCACTCTGTGTCTGACCCCGGGAGGTGTGTGATGGGACGGTGTGGAGGGAGATTCACTCTGTGTCTGACCCCGGGAGTGTGTGATGGGGACGGTGTGGAGGGAGATTCACTCTGTGTCTGACCCCGGGAGTGTGTGATGGGACGGTGTTGTGGAGGGAGCTTCACTCTGTGTCTGACCCCGGGAGAGTGTGATGGGACGGTGTGGAGGGAAATCCACGCTGTATCTGACCCCGGAAGAGTGTGATGGGACGGTGCGGAGGGAGATTCACTCTGTTTCTAACCCCGGGAGTGTGTGATGGGACGGTGCGGAGGGAGATTCACTCTGTGTCTGACCCCAGGAGTGTGTGATGGGACGGTGTGGAGGGAGATTCACTCTGTGTCTGACCCCGGGAGTGTGTGATGGGACGGTGTGGAGGGAGATTCACTCTGTGTCTGACCCGGGGAGTGTGTGATGGGACGGTGTGGAGGGAGCTTCACTCTGTGGTCTGACCCCGGGAGAGTGTGATGGGACGGTGTGGAGGGAAATCCACGCTGTATCTGACCCCGGGAGAGTGTGATGGGACGGTGCGGAGGGGAGATTCACTCTGTTTCTAACCCCGGGAGTGTGTGATGGGACGGTGTGGAGGGAAATCCACGCTGTATCTGACCCCGGGAGAGTGTGATGGGACGTTGCGGAGGGAGATTCACTCTGTTTCTAACCCCGGGAGTGTGTGATGGGACGGTGCGGAGGGAGATTCACTCTGTGTCTGACCCCGGGGAGTGTGTGTTGTGACCGTGTGGAGGAGATTCACTCTGTGTCTGACATCGGGAGTGGGTGGTGAAACGGTATGCAGGGAGCTTCACTCTGTATCTGATCCCGGTATTTTTAGATGGGGCGGTGTGGACGGAGATTCAGTCTATGACTGACCCCGGGTATGTGTGTGTGGTGAGAGGGAGTGGAGGAGTTTCTCTGTGTGTCTGACCCCGAAGTATAAAATCGGATGGAATGGAGGGAGCTTCACTCTCGTGTGGATATACTAAACATCTCTCTTTGCCTTTTGAATGTATTTCAAGATGCTTTGAAACAGAGTTAGAACAATGTTGCTTCGCCCCATCGTCTGCTCTGAAAAATAGGGCCAATGAACAGTGAATCTCTCTCCACACGGTCCATTACATACGCCGGTAGACAGACACAAAAACTGGGACACTTTCACACAGGCCATTCAGGACATTTCAGGCGTCAGTTGTAAAGTGAAGTTCCGTCCGAACCGTCTGATCACACAGACTCGGCGGTTTAGAGTCAGAGAGAAGCTCCTTCTGCAATGTCCCATCAAATAGTCCTGTTGGCAGACATAGAGTGAAGTTCCCAAAACACTCTGCTAAAACACATTATTGTGATCAGACACAGCGTCAAGCTTCCAAAACTCAGTCCCAGTTGATACTAACTGCGCTAAACAGAGTAAAGTTGCTTCCACACCGTCCCATCACACATTCCAAGGTTCAGACACAGAGTGAATCTCCCTCCGCACCGTCCCATCACACACTCCGGGGGTCAGACACAGAGTGAATCTCCCTACACACCGTCCCATCACACACTCCCGGGGTCAGACACAGAGTGAATCTCCTTCAACACCGTTCCATCACACAATCCCGGTGTGAGGCACAGAGTGACTCTCCATCCACACCGTCCCATCACACACTCCCGGGGTCAGACACAAAGTGAATCTCCCTCCGCACCGTCACATCACCCACTCCCGGGGGTCAGACACAGAGTGAATCTCCCTCTGCACCGCCCACCACACACACCCGGGTTCAGACAGAGAGAGAATCTCCCTCTGCACAGTCCCATCACACACTCCTTGGGTCAGACACATGGTCAAGCTCCTTGCAGACCATTGGTGTTATTTCTGCTCATTTCCACCGGATATCGATCTCTCGGTCCTCAGCTTCTCTCCGTCTCTGCGAGTACAGGCAGGTCGTGTGGTTTCACACGACTTTCACCCAGTGACTGCCAACTCACCAGCCCTCCACAGCCTTCACTCCCCTCTCCTTCCCTCCTCAGTTCTACCTCTGGTCTCACACACACTTATTATCTCTGAGACAGATACACTGGTGGAGACTACAGGAACGGTGAAGTGCTGGTGATTGATGAGAGGGATAGAGGGAGTGAGAGAGGGAGAATCACTCTCTTTCTGAATCCGTTACTGTGCAACCGGACAGTGCGGCGGCTGATACACTCTGTGTCTGTCCCCGGGGATGTGTGATGGGGCCGTGGTGGAGGAGTCTGCACTAATGTCTGACACCGGGAGTGTTTGTGCCGAGGGCGCTACCTCTCTCTCTCTCTCACTCTCTCTCTCTCTCTCTCTCCTCTCTCTCTCTCTCTCTCTCTCTCTCTCTCTCTCTCTCTCTCTCTCTCTCTCTCTCTCTCTCCTCTCTCTCTCCCTCTCTCTCTCTCTCCCTCCTCTCTCTCCCTCTCTCTCCTCTCTCTCTCCCTCTCTCTCTCTCTCTCTCCCTCTCTCTCTCTCTCTCTCTCTCTCTCTCCTCTCTCTCCTCTCTCTCTCTCTCCCTCTCTCTCTCCCTCTCTCCTCTCTCTCTCTCCCCCCCCCTCTCTCTCTCTCTCTCTCTCTCTCTCTCACACACACACACACACACACACACACACACAAACACACACACACACACACACACACACAAACACACACACACACACACACACACACACACACACACACACACACACACACACACACACACACACACACACACACACACACACCACACACACACACACCGCTCCGTCACATCGCCTCCCACACCACCACTCACTTCTCCACTTCCCTCAACACCATTTCAAAAACCTCATTTCCTTTCACTTCCCCCCTTTGCTTTCTGTGGAGGATGTAACTAATCCCCACGGTCCAGTGGACCTCGACTTTCCAGGGAACCCAAACACGTCCCGGGCACATTTCAGTCCGGTAAACGTTCACTGTGAGCGGGAGAGATGGAGTAGAGAGGGTGGGAGGACAAAAAGGGAAGTTTGGTGAGGAGGGCAGTGGAGCGAGTGGGAGCGGATTAAAAAGGAGAGAGCTGGAGAGATGGGCGAAATTGAATCTCTACAACAATCCTCCCTCTCTACCCCGTCTCCCCATTCTCTCCCAGTCCTTGCCCTCCCCTTCATTCAGTGATACCCCTTTCTGACCCCTGTAAATCACGACTCTCTTTCCGCCATACCCTAAACTTCCCCTCACTCCCTCCTCCCTCTGTTTCTCCCCACTGTCACTACTCTTCCCCCCGTCTCTCTCTTCGGTCCAGACCACCTCCTTTCACACCCTGAATGTCCTTTACCCACAGCAATTCCTCCCCCTGCTCTCGGCTCCTCTTTTTATCAGCTGCTCAACTGGAGATTGTTTGTGTCGGTCTGATCCGCTTGTCAACACGGGCTTCCTCTGACAACGGTTCCTTCCCCTCGCTGAGCTCAGAGACGCAGAGGATCCTCGACAGGATGAACGACAGAGGGGCTTTCATGAATGTGAAGTTCACCGAAAAGGACTCACCGTCTCCATCGGGAGGTGAGTGGGGCAGAGAAGGAGTGAGGGAGATTCAATCTCTTTCTAACTCAGGGACTGTGTGATGGGGGTTTGTGGAGGGAGCTTCACTCTGTCTCTGATCCCGGGAGTGTGGGATGAGAACGCGTGGAGGGAACTTCACTCTGTCTCAGACCCCGGGATTGCTTGATTGCACGGTGTGGAGGTAGATTCACTCTGTGTCTAACACCGGGAGTGTGTGATGGGACGGTGTGGAGGGAGCCTCACCCAGTTTCTGACACCGGGAGTGTGTGATGGGACGGTGCGAAGGGAGATTCTCTCTGTGTCTGACCCCGGTACTATGTGATGGGTCGGTGTGGCGGGAGCCTCACCCTGTTTCTGTCTCTCACTGTTCTGCCCCCAGATGAACATGATGTATGGTATGTGAAACTTCATTTCAAGACCCTCTCTGTTCCCCGGGTCCGGACGAATAGAGGCAAGTTTAACTTTGTTGGTTTGACTCTGCTCACTGATGTGTCTTTCCTGTTGAGAAATCTCATCGCAAGCGCACTGTTAACCCTAATGATTCCCTGTGAGACAATAAGTCAAAGGTAAAGTGTGCGAGACTCGATGAGCTACGAGCTTAATGGGAGGGTCTGTGAGGAGGGAGCACTCTGGGAAGGGTCGCAGTGGAGGCAGAGAAACAGACGGGGCGGTATAGAGGGAGGCCTGTGGAACGGGATGAGGAATTTCTCTGGGTGTGGTCGCTGCAGAGAACGCCATGAGATTTTTTGTGTGGTGGGAGTACCGTGAGAGGCGGTTAAACTAGGGGCGCTGAGGAAGGAGAGCTGTGCAAGGAAGGACAGAGGCAATTTCAGTGAGGAACAACTTTGTAAAATGTGCACAACACTCTCCCCGTTCTATCCCCACTCTCATCACTCTCTCTGCTTTCTCTCCACTGCCTCCCTTTTCTCCGCCATGTCTCACATGCTAATCTCTCATCCGCTTTTCTTCCTTTTTCGTCCACTTTTTCCTTTCTTTCACCCTCAATCTCACGCTCTCTCCCCTTCCCCAACCATTCTCTTTCTTTTCCACAACTCTCCCCTTCTACGGCTCCAGATCTCTCTGTTGCCATTTCCCCTCTAACTACTTCTCTTTCTCCACTCTCCCCTTTCCCACACTCTCTGCCGTCTCTCTTTCACACTCCTCCTCTCTAACGCTCTCTACAGACGAGCACCTTGATTGTCTAATTTATCAAGCACGTGAATTCATACACTATGTACCTTGTGTCCACACCGACTAACTCACCCTGACCTTCCATGCACGGTCAGAGAACAGAAAATATGTCACCACGTGTAAGGGAGCTTCTGCTGCTGGTCACGTGTTTCCTTGTGAAGGGCTGGTCCTGTCTCACGAGCCTAATTGAGCTTTTTTGAAGAGGTAAGGAAATAAATTGATGCTCGTAGGGCTGTAGATATGGTTCATGTATTTAGTAAGGAATTTGACAAGGTCCCCACGAGAGACTCATCCAGAAAGTCATGACGCATGGGATCAGTAGAATCTTGGTTGCTTGGATAAAAAGTTGGCTTACAGGAAGAAAGCAGAGGGTGGTAGTGGAAGGGAAGTGTTCTGCTTGCAGGTCGGTGACTAGTGGAGTGCCGGAAGGATCTGTCCTGGGGCCCCTGCTCTTTGTGATTTTTATAAATGACCTGGATGAAGAGACAGAAGGATGGGTGAGTAAGTTTGCGGATGGCACGCAGATTGGAGGAGTTGTGGATGGAGCTCTAGGTTGTTGAAGGTTACAAGAGGATATAGGCAGGATGATAGATATTGACAAGATTATGACAGACATAGATAGGGTGGATAGCCAGTACCTGTTTCCCAGGGTACCAATAGCAAACACCACAGGGCATATATAAAAAGTTAAGGGAGTGAAGTTTAGGGGAGACATCAGTGGTAAGTTATTTTTTTTTAAATAGAGGGTTGTGGATGCCTGGAATGACTTGCCAGGGATGGTGGTGGAAACTAAAACATTAGGGGTATTTAAGAGCCTCTTGGACAGGCACGTGGATGAAAGAAAAATAAAGGGTTACGGGGTGGTGTGGGTTCAGTACTCGTTTTAAGGAATAAATGGGTCGGCACAATATCGAGGACTGAAGGGCCTGTACTGTGCTGTAGTGTTCTAGTGTTCCAGTGCCCACTGCTCTGTCCCCGTCAAACCTTCTTGGCTCCTCCGTCAGCTTAGCATGTTCCTGTGGAACCCCGCCCATCTTTGCCGACGCACCACCGAAAGCATCCAATCACGATGCAGTTCGGCTTTGACGGGAACTACTCAGTCCGTGACCGAAGAAAACGGTAAAGAGTCGTGGACACAGCTCAGCAAATCAGGCCTCATCTCCCTTCTCACCGTTCCCGTCCTACTGCACTCTCTCCTGGCACAGTACCCCCTCCCCCTCTGTTTCTCACTCTTTACCCCTTTCTCACCTCGTTGTCTTTCCCCATTGCTCTCGTATTTCCCGTCCATTATCCCATCCCTCTCTCCGCATCCCTCTCCATCCCTTTCACAGTCTCTCCTCCTCTCTCTCTCCACCACTCCATTTGTCTCGCTGTCTCTCAACCCCTCTCTCCCCCTCGCTTACCCCATCTCTCTCTTCTGCTGTCTCTTCACTCTCTACGCGAATCTATCTCCCGTTCTCCACCCTTATCTCATTCTGTCCCTAATCAGCCTGTCCGACTCTCTCTCCCAGATGGTCTGACCTCCACCTACTCAGAGCTGAACTTTTGGAGAGACGATCCACTCACCGATGAGGACGAGGATCCTCCCATTGCCTCGGGACCCAGAATAGTGCCAACTACTGCACAAACAGGTCAGAGTTCACAGCAGTGACGCCTTTCTGGAAGCGTCAGGTGTCATTCGCTCGAATGTTTCAAATGTTAATGTCTGCCTCGGCCACTTCTCTGGGATCTCCCTCCACCTCCTGCCTGTGATGTATAGAAATGATCTGGCTGTAATTGTAGATTTGTGCTTTGGTGAATTGCTTGTGATGCGAAGATAGGTGCTCTTGTGGATCATGTTGAAAACTGGCAAAACAAAATTCAATGCGAGAGAGATGAGTCACAGATCTGGTTGGAGAAACGGCAGAGTTCAGCCCGTCAACTATCCGATGTGTGGAAAAAGAACAAAGCTAGAAAACAGTAATACAACTGTGAAAAACAATAAACTCTGAATCCAGACGGTCACTTCCCCGTGGATCCCCTGTATCATAATCCTCTGGATCAGTCTCCCCTGAGGGACCCGGTCAAACGTCCAAATGAAGTTGACGGCGACAACACCCACGAATCCAATTTAGACAATCGCGTACGAGAGAGGAAAACACCTGTGGAATTAGTCAGACACTTCTCAGCCTTTTCCGAGTCAGGGAATTTGGACTCTCAGCGATTACGGCTGAAAGTAACTGAGACTGCGAGAGGGAGGGGTGATCGTGGTGGAAGGAGAAGCCGGGGTTGGTGGGTGAAAGGGACTCCAAATTGGGGAGACGCTGAATGATGTCAGTGATTTGGACGACGGGATTAAATCTCATGGACCTGATGGGATGCACGCTCACATCCCCTGCTTCACACTCCCATTCGGATATGTCCATACATGGCCTCCTCTACTGCCATGATGAGGCCAAACTCAGGTTGGAGGAGCAACACCTCAATTACCGTCTGGGTAGTCTCCAGCCCCTTGGTATGAACATCGAATTCTCCAACTTCCGGTAATTCCCTCCCTCTCCCTTTCCCATCCCACTTTCACGCGGCCTCCTCTTCCAGCTGCCTCTCTCATGATTCTGACTTTGCTACCCATAGTGCTTTCCTCTTCATTTCTCCTGCCTATCCCCTCCCGCACCCCTTGATCTTTACTCTGATTGGTTTTTCACCTTCCACCCTCCCCCCACCTTCTTGTAGCTCCCCTGCCCCCTCCTTCTTCAGTCCTGACGATGGGTCTCGGCCCGAAACGTTCACCTCTCGTTCCAATGGATGCTGCCCGATCTGCTGAGTCCATCCAGCTTGTTTGTACAGACTATTACTTAGATGGTGAGAGAATTAAAATGCAGAGCTGCAAACGGACTTGGGAGTGCTTGTCCAAGACAGCCTAAAGCTTAACCTCCATCTTCAGTTGGTGGTGAAGAAAGCGAATGAAATGTTGACATTCATTTTTAGACGTATAGAATATAAGAGCAGGGATGTGATGTTGAGGCACCAAAAGACACTCGTGAGACCACACTGAGAGTATTCTGTGCAGTTTCCGGCTCCTTATTTTGGACAGGATATACTGCCATTGGAGAGGGTTCAGGGAAGATTCACAAGAATGATTCCAGGAATGAGAGGGTAGCTGCAGGAGGAACATCTGACAGCTCCGGGGCTGTATTCCCTGGAGATCAGGAGAATGAGAGGGAAATCGTTATAGAAATATTCCGAATGTTGAAAGGCCTGAAGGGATTAGATATGGAAATGTTACTTCCCATGGTAAGCGATTCTAGGACAAGAGGGCCCGATTTCCGGACTGAAGGACGTCCTTTTAGAACTGAGCTGCGGAGAAATTACTTCCATCAGAGGCTGTTAAATCTGTGGAATTTGTTGCCAGGAGCGGCTGTGAAAGCCAAGTCATTGGGAGCATTTAACGCAGAGAGAGATCAGCTCTTGATTTGCCCGGGCAGCAAAGGTTATGGGGAGAAGACAGTGGAGTGGGGGTGACTGGAAGAATTGGATAGGCCCATGATTGGATGGCGGGGTAGACGCGATTGCCCGAATGGCCTCCTTCTGCTACTATATCTTATGATCTCATGGTCTTGTGGTCTCCCCACAGCTGCGCATGACCGGGAATCGAAAGTGAAGATTGGAAATAGACCGTACCGTCAGGTCTGCATTCTCTGCCTAGTTACGTCCGCCCTCATCGTGATTGTGGCCGGTCTCTCGATCTATGGTGAGTGGAACTGGTGCCGGGTGGAGTCAGACCACAAATAAAGAGAGTGAAATGAATTGTTATTGTAAAGCACCACAGTGACACCGACACATCCCTTACCGTGATTGAAACACGGCCTTTACCGTAACACAATCAACACTCGTCCTGACACCGACACGCTATTCACCAGAACATCAATAATCCTTTCACCGCAGCACGGTCACGGCCTTCAACGAGGTGGGGGATTATATGGGAGGCAGGGTTTGAGGGTCGGCTCAACATTGTGGGCAGAAGGGCCTGTAATGTGCTGTACTATTTTATGTTCTATGTTCTATTTTCTATGAGACATAGATACACTGTTAACCACAACACTGACACGACCATCGCCGTGAATCAGACATGGCAGTTACACTGACTGCAACACACCCCTCGTGGTAACATCGACATGCCCCTGACTGTCTCACTGATAAACTCCTCAAAGCAAAACCGAAACACGCCTCACAGTGACACCGACACGCTCTTCACCGTGAAACAGAGGTACCGTTCACCGCGACACCTTCACGCTCCTCAACGTGATCCGTTCCGCACGGCATCGTGACAAAGATGCACAGCTCACAGTAACACCCCTTACCGGGACGGTATCGCCCCTCAACATTACGCCGATGCACCGCTCACTGAGGAAATTACCAGCACCTCACACGGACACAGGAAAACCCCTGAACGTGATACAGACCCCTAAATTCACAATGACACCGACATAGTACTCTCCGTGACACTATCACACAGCTCAGCGTTACACTCTCACACACACCGCGGCCATGACATGTCTCTCAACGTGAAACTCAAACATACGTGAGAACAGCACACCATAACAGAGATGCTCCACCCACCGTGATCCCACCAACCCCTCACCCTGACATTTCCCTCGCCTTGACGTCGAGATACACTTCATTGTGATTTGGCACGCCTTTCGCCGGGGCACAGAAACACCTATCACAGTGACACCGACACGTCCCTCACAACAACTTTGACATGGCCCGCACGATACTGACGCAGACCCCCTTTGCAAATTCAAGAAAATCGTCATCAGGGCATTGATATACCCTGCAGCGTGACACATACACGCCGCTCACGGTGGCGCCGACGCCTCTTACTGTGCCGCCAGATTATCCTTCACTGTGACACCCTTCACCGTGACACTGACACAACACTCTCTGTGACCCGTTCGGTAGCGTGGCGCTGACTCACGTGTCACTGTAAACGCTAAACATCCTTCACCATCTCTCTCAGTATCACAGATTCGTCACTCTAAGGAAACCTGCCACCGAAACTACCATGAGTTAAACTCAACCCTTCAATCCAGGCTTTCTGCGCTCAAGTCTAATCTATCCGATTTTAAACAAATACACAGCGATCTCCGTCACCGGTTCTGTAAATTTGTGACCAGCAGAAGAGGTGAGGCATCATCCCCCTCTTTCACCTGCTCCTCATAACAGGGCAGGAATGGAGAGAGGATGCGTCATTCTGTGCTTGACATCGGGAGTGTGTGAAGAGATGGTACGGAGGGTGATTCTCTCTGTGTTTGACCCGGTGAGTGTGTGATTGGAATGCGTGGCGGAAGTTTCACTCCATCAATGTATCCATGAAATTGTGATGGGACGTTGAGGAGGTGGATTCACTCTGGGTCTGACCACGGGGTTGTGAGACGTAACATTACAGCTTCACTCGATGTCTCACTCCGGGAATGTCTGATGGGACAATCTGGATCCACCTTCACTCTGTGTCTGACAACGGGATTGTGTGATGGGACCGTGCCCAGAGAGATTCACCCCATCTCTGACCCTTGAAGTGTTTTATGACACCGTGGACGGAGAGTTTCAATGAGAATCCGGAACTGTGTGACGGGATGGTCATTCTATTTGTCACCCGATTGTGTGATCGGATGTTGTGGATGGAGTCTGACCCCGTGGCTGTGCCATGGGACCTTGTGGGAGAAACCTTGCTTTCTGTGAGAACACAGGGTAGCGCGATGAGTCGGTACAGAGATAGCCTCACTCTGTGGCTCGCCAGGAAGTGTGTAATGGGACGTAAGGAGGGAGATTCACATTGTATTAAACTCGGAAGTGTGTGATGGGACCGTGTGCAGGCAACTTCCCTCTGTGTCTGACACTTTGCTCTGTGTTGTGTTGAGAAGCTGTGGAGGGAGAATCATTCTCCCTCTGACATTTGTCGAGTGTGCCGAGGGAGTTCCTTTCTGTGACTGACCGCTGGAGTGTGTGATGCGGCCGTGGAGAGTGCGATTCACACTAAGCCTGACCAAGGCTGTGTTATTGGACTTTGTGGAAGGATCTAAAATCTGTTGTCTGACCGCAGGAGTGTGTGATGAGACGGTGTGGAAAGAGTAATACTGAGCGTCTGACCCGGGATCAGAGTGACGCGACGGTGTGCTGCAAGCTTCATCACACATCTGAAGGATGAAATGTGTGATGAGGCTAGGGAGAGAGAGATTCATTCTTGTCTCACCCAGGCAGTGTGAGTCGAGGCTTTGAACAGGGAGCTAATCTCTGTGTTTGACTCCGAGAGTATGTGACAGAAGGTTGTGGACTGGAACTTCTCTCAGTGTCTGATCCCGGGAGTGCGCAGGGAGCTTCACTCCACGTCTGAACCTGGGGTGTGTGATGGGTCCGTGGAGAGAGAGACTCTGTCTGCGTCTGATCATATAACCATATAACAATTACACCACGGAAACAGGCCATCTAGGGCCTTCTAATCCGTGCCGCACGCTTACTCTCACCTTGTCCCACCGACCTGCCCTCAACCCATAACCCTCCATCCCTTTCCTGTCCATATGCGTATCCAATGTTACTTTAAATTACACTACTGAACCTATCTCTACCACTTCGACTGGAAGCTCGTTCCACACAACTACCAATCTCTGAGTAAAGTAATTCCCCCTCGTGTTACCCCTAAACTTTTGCCCCTGAGCTCTCAACACATGTCCTCTTGTTTGAATCTCCACTACTCTCAATAGAAAAAAGCCGATCCACATCAACACAATCTCTCACCCTCATAATTTTAAATACCTCTATCAAGTTCCTCCTCAACCTTCTACGCTCCAAATTATAAAGACATAACTTGTTCAACCTTCCCCTGCAACTTAGGTGCGGAATCCCACGTAACATTCTAGTAAATCTCCCCTGTACTCTGTCTATTTTGTTGACATCTTTCTTATAATTTGGTGACCAGAACTGTACACAATTCTCCAAATTCGCCCTTACCAATGCCTTGTACAATTTTAGCATTACATCCCAACTCCTAAACTCAGTGCTCTGATTTATAAAGGCCAGAATACCAAACGCTTTCTTCACCACCCTATCTACATGAGATTCCTCTTTCAGGGAACCATGCTCCATTATTCCTAGATCACTCTGTTCTACTGCATTATTCAATGCCCTACAATTTACCATGTATGTCCTACTTGGATTATTCCTGCCAAAATTTAGCACCTCGCAGTTATCAGCATTAAATTCCATCTGCCATTGTTCAGCCCACTCTTCTAAATGGCCTAAATCTCTCTGCAACGTTTGAAAACCTACTTCATTATCCACAACGCCACCTACCTTAGTATCATCTGCATATTTACCAATCCAAATTATCACCCCCTTATCCAGATCATTAAAGTATATGACAAGCAACATTGGACCCAGTACTGATCCCTGAGGCACACCACTAGTCACCGGCCTCCAAGCTGACAAACAGTTATCCACCACTAATCTCTGGCATCTCCCATCCAGCTACTGTTGAATCAATTTTACTGCTTCAATATTCAGACCAAACGATTGATCCTTCCTAACTAAACATCCGTGCGGAACCTTGTCAAAGGCCTTACTGAAATCCGTATAGACAACATCCACTGCTCTACCCCTGTCAACTTTCCTCGTAACCTCTTCAAAAAATCAGTAAGATTTGTCAAACAGCACAAATCCATGCTGACTGTTCCTAATCAGACACTCTCTATCCAGATTATTATATATACCATCTCTAAGAATACTTTCCATTAATTTACCCACCACTGACGTCAAACAGTCAGACCTATATTTGCAAGATTTTCTCTTAGAACCCTTTTAAAACAAAAGAACCGCATAGGCAATACGCCAATCCCTCCGGCACCATTCCCGTTTCTAATGACATTTGAAATATTTCAGTCAGAGCACCAGCTATTTCCACACTAACTTCCCTCAAGATCCAAGGAAAATCCTATCAGGATCAGGAGATTTATCCACTTTTACATTCCTTAAAAGCGCCAGTACTTCCTCCTCTTTAATCGTCATAGTTTCCATAACTTCCCTATTTGTTTCCCTTACCTTACACAATTCAATATCCTTCTCCTTAGTGAATACCGAAGAAAATAAATTGTTCAAAATCTCCCAAATCTCTTTAGGCTCCACACATAGCTGTCCACTCTAATTCTCTAAAGGACCAATTTTATTCCTCACTATCCTTTTGCTATTACTGTAACTGTAGAAACCCTTTGGATTTATTTTCATCTTATTTGCCAAAGTAACCTCGTATTTTCTTTCAGCTTTTCTAATTTCATTCTTAAGATTCTTCTTATATTCTTTATATTCCCAGAGAACCTCATTTATGCCATGCTGCCTATATTTATTGTAGATATCTCTCTTTTTCTTAACCAAGTTTCCAATATCCCAAGAAAACCATGCCTCTCTCAAAATTTTAACCTTTCCTTTCAATCTAACAGAAACATAAAAATTCTTTACCCTCAAAATTTCACCGTTAAATGACCGCCATTTCTCTACTACATCCTTCCGATAAAACAAATTGTCCCACTCTCTCGTTTTAATCCTTTCTCATCTCCTCAAAGATGGTCTTTCTGCAATCAGAAATCTCGACCCTGGGTCCAGTCCTATCCTTCTCCATAATGATATTGAAACTAATGTCATTGTGATCACTGCAACTGAAGTGCTCCCCAACACATACCCCCTCACCTGACCTATTCCATTCACTAACAGAAGATCCAACACTACCCCTTCTCTCTTCGGTACCTCTATGTATTGCTGTAAAAAACTATCCTGCACACATTTTACAAACTACAACCCCATCCAGCCATTTACAGAATGGGCTTTCCAGTTTAGGTGTGGAAAATTAAAATCACCCACTATCACAACTTTGAGCTTACTACAAATATCTGCGAATGTTCTCCTCCATTTCCAGCTCCCCATTAGGTGGTCACTAATACACCCCTGTAAGTGTTACTAATCCCTTTCACATTCCTCAATTCCACACAAATAGTCTCCCTAGACGATCCCTCGCATATATACTGCCAGCGCACCGCTGTAATATTTTCCCTGACAAACAACGCAACACTCTTGTCCCTCCGATTCTATCACACCTGAAGCAAAGAAATCCAGGAATATTCAGTTGCCAATCACATATCTCCTGCAACCATGTTTCACTAATAGCTACAACATCATATTTCCAGGTAACAATACATGCTCTAAGCTCATCCAATTTTCTTACAATGCTCCTAGCATTAAAATAAATGTATTTAAGAAATTCTACACCTCTTCCGTTCTGTTTATCTCTGACAGTACAAAGAGCTTTATTGTCTTCTTTTTCTTCCTTCTCCCATACATCTGTTCCTACACTGTGGTTCCCCCTCTCCGATTGTATTAGTATAAATCCGCTGGATCCTCTCTAGCAAACCTACCCGCAAGATGTAAACCGTCCCGCCGGAACAGGTCCCACCTTCCCTGGAAAACTGCCCATTTACCTATAAATTTGAAGCCCTCCCTCCTCCACCATGTCTTCAACCAAGTGTTGATCTGCACTATCTTACTATTTCTAAACCCATCTGCACATGGCACTGGTAGCAATCCTGAGATTGCTATCCTGGAGATCCTGTCCTTTAACTTGGCACCTAGCTCCCTAAACTCACCTTTCAGGATCTCCTCACTCTTCCTACACACGTCATTGGTCCCTACATGGACCACGACATCTGGCTGCTCACCCTCCCTCTTGAGAATACTGAGAACTCCATCCGAGATACCGCGGACCCTGGCAGCACGGAGGCAACAGGCCATCCGGGATTCTCGATCTCTTTTACAGAATCTCCTATCTGTCCCACTAACTATCGAATCCCCTATCACTACTGCTCTCCTCTTTTCCCTCCTTCCCTTCTGAGCTGAGAGTCCAGTCTCGGTGCCAGAATCGCAACCACTGCAACTAGTTCCCGGTAGGTCGTCCCACCAACAGTATCCAAAATGTATACTTATTGTTGATGGGAACGGCGAAAGGGATGCACTGCTCTTCCTGTCTATTCCCCTTCCCTCTCCTGACACTCACCCAACTGCCTGTCTCCTGATTCCTAGGGGTGACTATCTCCTTGAAACTCCTGTCTATTTCTGCTTCTGCTTCCCGAATGATCAGAAGTTCATCCGGCTCCAGTTCCCTAACACGGTTTGTCAGGAGCTGCAACTCCATGCACCTTTTGCATGTGTAATCAGCAGGGACAACAGTGCTCGCCCTGAGTCAGCCTCTGCTCGCTATTTAAATTCTCCCGCTGCCTCACAGGACGACTTTCACGCGCTTGCGCAGTTATGTCCCGTTCAAACCTCGCCTCTGCCTGTTCTTGCCGAAGCCTTATTGAGCCAAAGCCGACCCAATCGGCCTCAGTCCACTCCGAGTATTGCCGCTGTATATGGCGGTCTTTCATTTAAAACTTTAGCGCGCTACGTCACGCTACGAATCTTCTTCCCATCCCGGGGTCAGACACAGAGTGAATCTCCCTCCACACCGTCCCATCACACATTCCCGGGGTCAGACACAGAGTGAATATCCCTCCACACCGTCCCATCACACACTCCTGCGGTTCGATACACAGTTAAGCTCCTTCCACACCGTCCCATCACCCAGTACTGGGCTCAGAGAAGTGTGAAGCTCCCTCCGCACCGTCCCAAAACACACTCCCTGGGTCAGGCACAGAGTAAAACCCCTTCTGCACCATCCCACACACACCCGGGGTAAGACACAGTGTGAATCTCCTTCCACACCGTCCCATCACACTTTTCCAGTGTCAGACACAGAGTGAAATTCCCTCCACGCCGTCCCACCACACACTTCTGGGGTAAAATACAGAGTGAAGACCCTTCCGCACCGTCCCATCACACCCTCCTGGGCTCAGACAACAGTGAATTTCCCTCCACACCGTCCCATCACACACTCCCGGGGCAGAAACAGACCGATCTCCCACCGCCAGGCGGAGGCAGGAGTGAGCTGATAGGTAACTGGAGGAGGAGGCATAGTGAACATGGGATAAGGGAAGGGAGGGGGAGGTAATTACCGGAAGTTAGACAATTCAAGGTAGCTTCATCCTGTGTCTGACCCTGGAAAGTGTGAATGGACAATGTGGAAACAGCGTCCCCTACTGTCTGATCTCGGGAGTCCGTGATGCGGCAGGTCGGATACTGAATTATTTCAATTTGCGTTTGACTCTGACTGTGTAAAGAGATGATGTAGACGGACGACTAGAATGAGTGACGTGACTGTGTGGAGTGAGTTTCGGTCTGCGTTCTATCCCAGAAGAGTGTGATAGGACGGTGCGGATGGAGTTTCACATCGACCCCGGGAGTGTGTGATGGGACAGTGTGGAGGGAGATTCACTCTGTGTCTGACCCCGGGAGTGTGTGATGGGTCAGTGTGGAGGGAGATTCACTCTGTGTCTGACCCCGGGAGTGTGTGATGGGACGGTGTGGAGGGAGATTTATTCTGTGTCTGACTCCAAGAGTGTGTGATGGGACGGTGTGGAGGGATTTTAACTTTTTCTGATCCCAGTTGATGCATTGGGATTTATGGAGGGAGATTCACGGTTTATTGTTCCTGAGTTGCAGAGACAACATGTCCCCAGGAATGGATCAAAAATGAAGTCAGTTGTTATTTCATATCGACGTTTGGAGCATCTTATGATGGAGCGAGGCAAAATTGTTCAGAACTTGATTCAAGGCTCCTCGAAATAAATTCAAGCGAGGAAAAGGTATGTCTTACCGCGAGAAGAGATATCAATAATCTAGAGGCCGCGGGGTGAGACAGACACTGAATCTCCCTTCACACAATACCACCACACACTTCAGGTGTGAGACACAGAATGAAGCTCCTTCCACACCGTCCCACCACACACTCGTTGAGTCAGACACAGAGTAAAGCTCCTTCCACACCGTTCCACCACACACTCGTTGAGTCAGACACAGAGTGAATCTCCCTCCACACCGTCCCATCACACACTCCAGGTGTGAGACACAGAATGAAGCTCCTTCCACACCGTCCCATCACACAATCACGGGGTCAGACAGAGAATCAAGATCCCTCCACACCGTCTCATCGCCCACTCCCGGGGTCAGACACAGAGTGAATCTCCCTCCACACCGTCCCATCACACACTCCCGGGGTCAGACACAGAGTTAAACTCAGACCTCAGTTCGGAGCTCAGACGCTGTGTGATTCCCTCTCTGTACCGTTCCTTCACATGGATATGCATTGTTAGAGTCTGGTTCTAAACATTAACTGAAGGGATTTAATTTCACAGAAGTTTGTTTCCAACGCTGTCCAACGATACGTAACATACTGGATTGGAAAATGCGCAGACAGGTGAGGTTTGCACTGTTGCAGCTCTGTGGTGTGGAAGTGGGTCAGTGGGATTAGTCTGAAGACTGAAACGGGGTCGTGGGGAGAAAATCGGGCAGTGGGATTAGTTTGAAGACTGAAACAATGTCGTGGGGAGAAAATCGGGCAGTGGGATTAGTCTGAGCTCTGACACAGATCTGTGGGGAGAGAGCGAGTCAGTGAGATCAGTTTGGAGAAAGACTCAGGATTGTGGGGAGAGTGGGACAGTGGGATTAGTTTATTCACTGACTCAGGGTTGGCGGGAGAGAGTGAGGCAGCGGGATTAATTTGGGAGATGATTCGGGATTGTAGGGGAGAGCGGTGTAATGGGATTCGGACGGCGATGGACCCGGGGCTGAGGGGAGAGCGCAGTATCATAGGATAAGTTTAGAGTCTGACAACGGGCTGTGGAGAGAGGCGCAGTTTAGTGGGATGAGTTTGGCGACGGTCTCCGGTTGCCTGCTTGATCTGTTTTGTCTCTGTTGAAATTGTCTAACCCTTTGTAACAGGAATGTGGCCTCTGATCTTCTGTACGAGTTAAACTATGAAACGCCCACCTGCAGTCAGTGCGGATCGAGTTACCGTTACAGTTGCAAAGGTAATTTCAGATTCATCTGCGAGAAGACGGCGTATTTGTACCAGGATATTCCTGAAGAGGTCCGAGGTCTCTGTCAACTGCCTTTCCGGCCGACTTCAATCAAGTGACTTCACCCCACTTCTCCCCATTCAATCTACACCCTCACTCCCCCATCCTTTCATCCCCTCCCACCCTATCTTCCCCTCCTTTCTACCCCAGTCTACTCCTCTACTCGCATCTCCATTCACCCCCTACTCTCCCTCTCCCCACCTAGACCACTCTTCTCCCCTCCCTGCCCCAAACTCGCCCGCTCTCCCCATTTACTCCTCCTTTCTACTCACTCCTCTATTCACTCTGCCCTTCTTCTCACCAACTCATTCCGCTTCTCCCCATGTATCTCTGTCTCTTACCCCAGTCCCTGCCACTCCTCTCTCGGTTCTCTCCACCCACTCTCACCTCAATGCTGTGCATACTAGCTCTCGATGCCCCAGCCATGGGGGAAAAAGGCTGTGTATTCACCCTATCTGTGCCTCCCCTGGCTTCATACCCACGCTCCAAGGAACAAAGTCCCATCCTTCTTGTCTCTTCTCCATAACTCTGACCCTCGAGCCCCGGCAACATCCTCGTAAATCTTCCCCCGCACTCCTTCCATCTCAGTGGCGTCTTTCCTACAGGAGGGCGACCAGAAATGAACACCGTACTCTAAGCGGGGCCTCACCGACCTTTCCTGCAACTACAACGTGACTTCAGTGCGGTGCAAAGATGTAAAATTAACGTAAATCGGGGAAGTTAATAAATACTGCAAAAAGGTGAATACGGAGGGAGTGTTTAAGTGTTCAGGGAAAGTTCTCAATCTGATGGCGGAGGGGAAGCAACTGTTTGTAAATTGTTGAGTTTTCAGGCTCTTGTACCCCCACCCCGATGGTGCCGATGAGCACAGGGTATTTCCCGGCGGGGGGTGGTCCTCGCTGATGGATGTGGTCTTCCTGAGCCATTCCTTCTTGAACATGTCCTCGATGGAGGGGTGGTTTGTGCCCGTGAAGGGGTTGGCTGTGCCTAGAACCCTCGGCAGCCTCTGGTGACCCTCTGCGTTGCAGCCTCCACACCAGGCGGCGATGCGACAAGTCAGAACGCTCTCCACAGTACATCCGGAGAAATTCGCGAGTCTTCAATGACAGACCACACTCCCTCAAGCTCCTAACACTTTAATACGTTTTGTAACGAAAGATATAACCATAAAACTATATAACAATTACAGCAGGGAAACAGGCCATCTCGGCCCTTCTAGCCCGTGCCTAACGCTTACTCTCACCTAGTCCCACCGACCTGCACTCAGTCCATAACCCTCCATTTCTTTCCTGTCCATATTGTCATTTCTTTAAATGCCTATACCATTTCTACTGGAAGCTCGTTCCACACAGCTACTACTCTCTAAGTATAGAAATGTCCGCTCTTGTTGCCCCTACACTTTTGCCCCCTAACTTTCAACTCATGTCCCCTTGTTTGAATCTCCCCTACTCTCAATGGAAAAAGCCTATCCGCATCAACTCTATCTATCCCCCTCATAATTTTAAATGCCTTTATCAAGTCCCCCCTCAACATTATACGCTTCAAAGTATAAAGACCTAACTTGTTCAACCTTTCTCTGTGACTTAGGTGGTGAAACTCAGGAAACATTCTAGTAAATCTCCTGTGTACTCTCTCTATTTTCTTGACATCTTTCCTATAATTCGGTGAACAGAACTGTGCACAATACTCCAAATTTAACCTCACCATTGCCTTGTAAAATTTTAACATTACATTCCAACTCCGATACTCAGTGCTCTGATTTATAAAGGCCAGCGTAGCAAAAGCTTTCTTCACCACCCTATCCACATGAGATTCCACCTTCAGGGAACTATGCACCATTATTCTTAGATCACTCTGTTCAACCGCATTCCTCAATGCACTCCAATTTACCATGTATGTACTATTTTGAGTAGTCCCACCAAAATGTAGCACCCCACACTTATCAGCATTAAACTCCATCTGCCATCTTTCAGCCCTCTCGTCTAACTGGCTTCAATCCCTCTGCAAGCTTTGAAAACCTTCTTCACTGTCCACTATACCTCCAATCTTTGTATCATAAGCAAATGTGCTGATCCAATTTGCCACATTATCATCCAGATCATTGATATAAATGACAAATAACAATGAAACAAGCACTTATCCCTGTGGCACACCACTAGTCACAGGCCTCCACTCAGAGTCGCAATCCTCCACTACCACTCTCTGGCTTCTTCCATTGAGCCAATGTCTAATCTAATTTACTACCTCTCCATGTATACCTAGCGATTGAATCTTCCTAACTAACCTCTCATGCGGGATTTGTCAACGGCCTTACTGAAGTCCATGTATACAACATCCACTGCCTTCCCTTCATCCACTTTCCCGGTAAATTCCTCGAAAAACTCTAATAGATTGGTTAAGCATGACCTACCACGCACAAAGCCATGCTGACTGTTTCTAATATGCACCTGTCTATTCAAATACTTGTAGATCCTATCTCTTAGTATTCCTTCCAATAATTTACCTACTACCGATGTCAAACTTACCGGCCTATAATTTCCTGGTTTACTTTTTGAGCCTTTTTTAAACAATGGAACTACATGAGCTACCCTCCAATCCTCCGGCACCTGACCCGTGGATATTGGCATTTCAAATATTTCTGCCAGGGTCCCTGCAATTTCAACACTAGTCTCCCTCAAGGTCCGAGGGAAAACCCTGTCAGGTTCCGGGAATTTATCTGCTCTGATTTGCCTCAAGACAGAAAGCACCTGTTCCTCTTTAATCTGTATAAGTTCCCTTGTACAGACTCAGAGTGAAGCTCCATCTTCCCCTTCAAATCACACACTCCCGGTTCCGACATTAGCTTCGGTTCTTCCCTTCACAATCACATCATCAAACTCTATCCGAGTGGACTGTTGGCTGGCCTGTAATGTAGCCCCATGAGCATGGTCATGCATTGCTCATTCCTCATTCTGTTCTGACGCCCCTCAGCCTTCGCCGCTCCAGAGCAAAGAAGCAAAAAAATTCTGATCTATGCTTACAGATTGTGCTATCGATTCGTGGCAGCATCCTAGTGAATCCCTTCTGTATCCTTTCCAAAGACACACACACTCTTCCTGTAACGGGGCGACCAGAAATGAATTAGGGAACTCGGAAACGTCAAGCCCAGTCCCAACTCCCATCTACTTTGTTGGTCAGTTTCTCGGCACCCCAATCTTGTTCACTGAAGTCGCTCTCTCCTTCAACGCCTCCATCTATTCACGGTCTGGTCCTTTCCACTCTACACTGAGGCTGAACAGCGCTTCCGCTCCAACTTGCGATGAACAGCAGAAAACAGCCTGCCCGGATCCACATTTGGCAGATCACTCCTGACCCCAATAAAGTTGGTCTTCCTCAAATTCGGAATCTAAACTCAACGTCACACTTATCCTTTTCCATAATGACCTTTCACCTAATTGCATCACCATCACTAGATGCAAAGTGGTCCCCTACACAAACTTCTGTCTCTTGCCTTGCCCCATTCCGCAGTAGGAGATCAAGTATTGCACTCCCTCGATGGGACTTTATACGTACTGATTCGGGCAACTTTCTTCCAAACGCTTGACAAACTGTCCCACTGGTCCCTTCACAGTATGGGACTCACAGTCAATACCTGCTAAAATCACTCCAGATCACAGCGATATGCTTCTTGCAACAGTCTGCGACCTCTTACATGTTGTTCCTCTAAACTCCCAGGACTGTTGCCCCATGAACGAGTTTATTCCTTTTTATTCCTCAGATCCACCCTTAAGTCCTCACGTGGACGAGTTCTCCTTTCTGTCCTAACTGACCATTGCCGTCATATATTCAACGACCAGTTCAATATAACCGGAGCCCTTGAATTATCCCCACACTAGTACGACTAAAACAGCAGATACCGGGAATGTTGAACTAACGGTCCTGCCGTTCCTGCAACCAACTCTCACTAATTGCTATAATATCATGCTTCCAGGCGTTGGGCGCTGCCCTGAGCTCATCTTCCTTTCGTACAATACTTCCTGCATGGAAATGGACGCATCTCAGAACATGACTCCCAGCAGGCTCAACCTTTCCCTTCCTGACTTTATCTGAGGTCTGAACAACATCTTTCACAACTTCACTATCTGTTATCAGAATCTTTTTTCAGAACCCGACTGAAGTTTAAACCCCATCACTCCCCCTTTCTAATGGCGAAACTCACGCTGGGATACTAGTTCTACTTCGGTTCAGGTGTAAACTGAGAGAGTCGCCCGCTGGCGGAGAAAATGAAGGAGCGGCGCAACGCGGAGCGGTGTATTGCGGCCTCCAGGCAGCAGTCTGTACTGCCCCCCAGTGTTCGCTCTGCAGAAGACAAGCTCTGTTATGGTCAACTTCAGATTTGCATAAATGTATTTGCATACATGTGAATGTATATACAGTCTAAATTGTGTGATCTTATAAATACTGATATTCACCGTGTGCTTTCTATTTTTCCTGATGCATTTTTACTGATGTATGGTTGAATGGCAATTAAACTCGGATTGGATTGGAATGCTCTCTTATGCATAGTTCTCACCTTCTTTAGAAGCCCCAGTGATCCAACTATCTGAAGCCCTCATTCCCACCCCAACACCTTAGCCACGTGTTGATCTTTATTACCCTCCTATTTCTGGCGACACCAGCCCGTGCAGAACTTTGCCCGCTCACCCTCCCACTTGACATTGCTGAGGACCGGATCGGCGAGGTCGCGACCCTGGCACGCGGGAGGCAAAATACCCTGCAGGAATCTCTGTCCTGCACAGAAAACCACGGTTAATTTCCCCAAACTAGGAATCGCCGATAACCACAGCTTGTTTCATCTCGCCTTCCCTTCTTAACCACAGGGACAAACTCGGTGCCAGAGACCGGAACTGTGAGACTGTCCTCTTCTCGGTCATTTCCACGCATCTCCCCCACCCAGACGTATAGAAAGTGGGAAACCTGTTATTAAGCCAGTTGGACACAGGGATACTCTATAGTGGGTCTAGCTGGTGAACCCCTTTCAACCTCCTGACTGTCACCCAGTTTCCTGTGAACTGCATAGGGGGTCTAACCTCTTCCCAATTTGTCTCCCGACCATCCCCCCAACTTCCCGAATGACCCTGAGTTCATCCAGTAGCAGTTCCAACTCCATAAATCAGAGCGTTGGAATCTGCATCCGGATGCAATTGTCAGAGGCGAGGTTGTCAGAGACACTGGAGGTCTCCCTGCCGACCCAGATCCTGCAAGAGGAGCATTCAACTATCCTGCCAGGCATACCTACTGTTCTAACTGTGCAATTATAAAGAAGGAAACGATAAATAAACTGAAAACAAACCTACCAACATTTTGCCCTGACAGTGACATGGAAAGGTTTGGGCACCCCGGTCAAAAGTTTTGATACTGTGAATAGCTAAGCGAGTAAACGAGGACCTGAATTCCAAAAGGCATACTGTTAAAGATGACGCATTTCTTTAATATTTTAAGCAAGAGTACCTTTTTTTTTTAATTTCCATCTTTTACAGTTTCAAAATAACAAAAAAGGAAAAGGGCCCGAATCAAAAGTTTGGGCACCCTGCATGGTCAGTACTTAGTAACACGCACTTTGGCAAGTGCCACATCTTTTAAACGCTTTCTGTAGTCAGCTGAGAGTCTTTCAATTCTTGTTTGGGGTATTTTTCACACATTCTTCCGTGCAAAGGGCTTCTAGTTCGGCGAGATTCTTTGCCCGTCTTGCATGAACTGCTCTTTTGAGATTTATCCACAGATTTTCGATAATGTTTAGGTCGGGGGACAGTGAGGGCCATGGCAAAACATTCAGCTTACGCCTCTTGAAATAGTTCGTTGTGGATTTTGAGTTTAGGATGTGTTTGGTGTGATTATCCTGTTGTAAAAACCGTCCTCTTTTCATCTTCAGCATGTTTACAGGTGGTGTGATGGTTGCTTCCAGAATTCGCTGGTAAATAATTGAATGCGTTCTTCCGTCTACCTGTGAAAGTTTCCCCGTTGCCATTGGCTGCAAAACAAGCCCAAAGCACGATCGATCCACCCCCGTCCTTAACAGTTGGAGAGGTGTTCTTTTCATGAAATCGTGCACCTATTTTTCTCCAAACATACCTTTGACGGCCACAGGATAGAGGGATGTCAATTCACAACAGAGATTGGGAGGAATTAATTTTGCCAGAGACCGATGAAGATATGGAATTCGTTGTTACACGCGGCCGTGGACGAGAAGCTACTGGACAGAGAGTGTTAGATTCCTGACCAGACAGAGGATGAAGAGAACAGAGCGAAAGCTGGATATTGGGAATGAGGGTGGATCAGCCATGATCAAATGGTGGGCCGACCCGATGGAGCAAATGGCTTACTCCTACCACTCTGTCATATGATGGTATTTGAAGTTCCTGGGATACTGGCTATCAGCATCTCAGAGGGTCTACACTGGGCACAACACATTCATGTGACACGAAGAACGAGTCATGTTCCTGACAGAACAGCCTCAGGCATCCAGGTTTCAGCACTCCCATTCCTCGGAGAGTAGTTCGCTTTCACTTTCCCTTTAAGACTCAGACTGCCAATGATCCTTCATGGAATGTCTGTCGGTGAAGGCCTCGCGCCGAGCACTCAGTGCTCAACCGTACGGGATCCATTTCCTGTACTGCTGTTTGTGACTTTATCTTTGGATTTCATCACTGTGGTCTTGTTTATTTCGAGTCTGAGCCGGAGTGTATTCTAGACTCTACTCGGCCCTTGCCTTCTCCACCATCCATATCTCTCTCGGTACAGAGGGGATTGCAAGGTTAGGGGTTGGAGGGGATGTGGTCTGTCACTGAGGACTCGCGAATATTTCCGGATGTACTGTGGAGAGCGTTCTGACTTGTCGCATCGCCGCCTGGTGTGGAGGCTGCAACGCAGAGGGTCGCCAGAGGCTGCAGAGGGTTCTAGGCTCAGCCAACCCCTTCACGGGCAAAAACCTCCCCTCCATCGAGGACATGTTCAAGAAGGAATGCGTCGAGAAGACCACATCCATCAGCGAGGTCCCGCTCCCGCCGGGAAATGCCCTGCTCCCATCGGTACCATCGGGGAGGGGGTACAGGCGCCTGTAAACTCAACAATATAATTGCTTCCCCTCCGCCATCGGATTGCGAAAGCCTGCTGAACACTTGAACAGTCCCTCGGTATTCACCTTTTTTACAGTATTTATTTTTGTTTTCCAATTTACGTTAAATGTACATCTTTGCAGCGTGCTAAGGGCACGTTGTAATTGTTCAAGGCGCCGGTGAGGTCGCACTTGGAGGGCGGTGTTCGGTTTTCGTCGCCCTCCTGTAGGAAAGTTGCCACTGAGCTGAAAAGAGCGCTGACGGAGATTTACGCGGATGTTGCTGGGTGTCGAGTGTCCGGATTATGGAGAGCCGGCAAGAAGGATGGGTCTGTGTTCCTTGGAGCGTGGGTATGAAGCCAGGAGAGGCGCAGATAGGGTGAATGTGCACAGTCTTTTCCCCCTGGGTTGGGGAATTTAGAGTGCACAGAATTGAGTTGAGAGTGTGTGGAGAGAACGGAGAGAGGAGGGTCAGATAATGGGATCTGACAGGGAGAGGAGGGTGGAGAAACGGAATAAGTTGGTGAGAAGAATAGCAGAGCGAGACGAGGAGTAGAAAGGGAGAATAAATGGGGGAGCGGGGTAGAGCGGAGGCGGTAGGGGAGAAGAGTACTCTCGAAGGGTAGGGAGAGTAGTGAGAAGAATGGGGATGCGAGTAGAGGAGGAGACTGGAGTAGGAATGAGGGCAAGACAGGGTGGGTAGGAATGAAAGGATGGCAGAGTGACAGTGGGGGAGATTGAATGAGGAGTAGCGGGGTGTAGTCACATGATTGAAGTCGGCCCGAGAGGCTGTTGACAGAGACCTCGGATCTCTTCAGGAATATCCGGGTATAAATGTGCCGACTTCTCACAGATGAATCTGTATTTCCTTTTGCAATGGAAGTTGTCACGGGACGAGTCACACTTACTGCAGGTGGATGGTTCATAGAACATCTTGTAAAGAAGATCAGAGGCCACATTCCTATCAAAGAGGGTCAGACAATTTCAACAGAGACAAAACAGCTCCAGCAGATAACCGGAGACCGTCGGCAAACTAATCCCACTAATCTGCGCTCTCCCCACTGCCCCTTGTCAGACTCTGCACTAATCCCACGATACCGCGCTTTCCCCACAGCTCCGGTTTCTTGGCCGTACGAGTCCCAGTACACTGATCTCCCCCACAATCTCGAGTCAGTTCCCAAATTAATCCCATTCCCCCTCCCTCTCTCGACAACCCGACATCTGGCAACAAACTAATCCCACTTTTCCACTCTCCTGACAGCCCCGTGTCAGTCTCCAAACTAATCCCAATGACCCACTGTCTCCCCACAAATCTGTGTCAATACTCAAACTAATCCCAATGACCCACTCTCTCCCCACTGCCTTGCGTCAGTCTCCGATCTTATGCCATTGACCCACACTCTCCCCACGGCCTCGTGTCAGTCTCCAAACTGACTCACAGCGTAAATCTGTAAGTCTGAAAAATAATCCCACTCCCGGCTCTCTCCCCACGGCCTCGTGTCAATCCCAAACCACCGACCTGCAACCGTCCAAACCTCACCCTTCTCCGCATTTCCCAATCCAGTAAATTCCGGGTCCGTAGCCGATAGAGATGGAAATAAAATTCTGTGAAAGTAAATCCCTTCGATTAATGTGCATGCAAAGCCCTGGGAAATGTTTCACTGCTAATGTAATGGGTTCTCTGTAGCAGCAGTGTGTTTGTGTTATGACGAGAGATAATGGGGCTTTCGGAATTTATGGCGTCCAATGATGGGAGGGATTTTCTTTCCTGTGAGCCCGAGAGCGAGGGATTCGCGGGTTTTTGTTCGGCGGAAGATGGAGAGAGATGTTTCCAGAACGGGGTAATCGTAGACTGCAGGCCTGAGCGGACATGGAATGGGGTCGGGAGTCGACCACGCCCGGGGGAAATCGATAGAGAACGGACGGACGGGAAAACAGTGAGCTCCAAGGAGCGCATTAGACTGTTTCGTTAAAATGGGCCCTTTTTTTCTTTGTTTTCTGTACTAACCCAAAGACAAATGAGGAATCATAAAGCCCAATCGTTTAATTGTTTAATCGTTCTGCTGGTTATTTCTTGGGATTGATTTGTAACCGGGCCACACCCACACAATGGAGATTATTCAGTTTGACCGGGCCGGAGGCAGTATCGACCCCCCCGCCCCCACAATCGCGCCTCAGACAAACGCATGCTGGTCCAATGTCAGCGTTCCATTTAGCCTCCCTCCATACCTGACCACGGGAAAATGAGAAGAAATGGTACAGAGGTGGATCCACGCAGTGCCTGCTGCCAGGAATGTGTGATCGGACGGTGTAGATGGAGTGTCACTCTCTTCCTGTCCCCGGGAGTGTGTGACGGGACGGCGTGGAGGGACTACATTCGGTCACACTAAAAAAAAACTTCTACAGTTGCAGCGTGGAGAGCATTCTGACAGGCTGCATCACTGTCTGGTGTGGAAGGGCTACTGCACAGAACCGAAAGAAGCTGCGAAAAGTTGTAAATCTAGTCAGTTCCATCTTTGGGCGCTTGCCTACAAAGTACAAAGGACATCTTCAGGAGGCGGAGACTCAGAAAGGCAGCGTCCATTATTAAAGACCTGCAGCACCCAGGGCATGCCCGTTTCTCTCTGTAACCATCAGGTAGGAGATACAGAAGCCTGAAGGCACACACTCAGTGATTCAGGAACAGCTTCTTCTCCTCTGCTATCCTATTCCTGAATGGGTTAGAGCTATGGACACTTCCTCACTTCTCATAATCTAGACCATTTCTGTTTTTATTTACGTTTAATTTAGTCTATTCAATGTACGCGTTTGATTTACTTGTTTATTTTCATTATGTTTTATTTTATTTATTATATTTTTCTCTCTCTGCTAGATTATGTATTGCATTGAACTGCTGCTGCTACGGTAACAAATTTCACGTCAAATGAAAATAATAAACCTGAATCTAATTCTGCTTCCAGTGGTAGTTTCACTCTGTGACTGACCCGGGAGTGTCTGATGGGACGGTGTGGAGGGAGATTCACTCTGTGTCTGACCCCGGGAGTGTGTGATGGGACGGTGCGGAGGGAGATTCACTCTGTGTCTGACTCCGGGTGTGTGTGATGGGACGGTGTGGAGGGAGATTCACTCTGTGTCTGACTCCGGGTGTGTGTGATGGGACGGTGTGGAGGGAGATTCACTCTGTGTCTGACCCCGGGAGTGTGTGATGGGACGGTGTGGAGGGAGATTCACTCTGTGTCTGACTCCGGGTGTGTGTGATGGGACGGTGTGGAGGGAGATTCACTCTGTGTCTGACCCCGGGAGTGTGTGATGGGACGGTGCGGAGGGAGATTCACTCTGTGTCTGACTCCGGGTGTGTGTGATGGGACGGTGTGGAGGGAGATTCACTCTGTGTCTGACTCCGGGTGTGTGTGATGGGACGGTGTGGAGGGAGATTCACTCTGTGTCTGACTCCGGGTGTGTGTGATGGGACGGTGTGGAGGGAGATTCACTCTGTGTCTGACTCCGGGTGTGTGTGATGGGACGGTGTGGAGGGAGATTCACTCTGTGTCTGACTCCGGGTGTGTGTGATGGGACGGTGTGGAGGGAGATTAACTCTGTCTCTGACTCCGGGTGTGTGTGATGGGACGGTGTGGAGGGAGATTCACTCTGTGTCTGTCTCCGGGTGTGTGTGATGGGACGGTGTGGAGGGAGATTCACTCTGTGTCTGACTCCGGGTGTGTGTGATGGGACGGTGTGGAGGGAGATTCACTCTGTGTCTGACTCCGGGTGTGTGTGATGGGACGGTGTGGAGGGAGATTCACTCTGTGTCTGACTCCGGGTGTGTGTGATGGGACGGTGTGGAGGGAGATTCACTCTGTGTCTGACTCCGGGTGTGTGTGATGGGACGGTGTGGAGGGAGATTCACTCTGTGTCTGACCCCGGGAGTGTGTGATGGGACGGTGTGGAGGGAGATTCACTCTGTGTCTGACCCCGGGAGTGTGTGATGGAACGGTGTGGAGGGAGATTCACTCTGTGTCTGACTCCGGGTGTGTGTGATGGGACGGTGTGGAGGGAGATTCACTCTGTGTCTGACCCCGGGAGTGTGTGATGGGACGGTGTGGAGGGAGATTCACTCTGTGTCTGACCCCGGGAGTGTGTGATGGGACGGTGCGGAGGGAGATTCACTCTGTGTCTGACTCCGGGTGTGTGTGATGGGACGGTGTGGAGGGAGATTCACTCTGTGTCTGACTCCGGGTGTGTGTGATGGGACGGTGTGGAGGGAGATTCACTCTGTGTCTGACTCCGGGTGTGTGTGATGGGACGGTGTGGAGGGAGATTCACTCTGTGTCTGACTCCGGGTGTGTGTGATGGGACGGTGTGGAGGGAGATTCACTCTGTGTCTGACTCCGGGTGTGTGTGATGGGACAGTGTGGAGGGAGATTCACTCTTTGTCTGACCCCGGGAGTGTGTGATGGGACGGTGTGGAGGGAGATTCACTCTGTGTCTGACTCCGGGTGTGTGTGATGGGACGGTGTGGAGGGAGATTCACTCTGTGTCTGACTCCGGGTGTGTGTGATGGGACGGTGTGGAGGGAGATTCACTCTGTGTCTGACTCCGGGTGTGTGTGATGGGACGGTGTGGAGGGAGATTCACTCTGTGTCTGACCCCGGGAGTGTGTGATGGGACGGTGCGGAGGGAGATTCACTCTGTGTCTGACCCCGGGAGTGTGTGATGGGACGCTGCGGAGGGAGATTCACTCTGTGTCTGATCCCGGGAGTGTGTGATGGGACGGTGTGGAGGGAGATTCACTCTGTGTCTGACCCCGGGAGTGTGTGATGGGACGGTGCGGAGGGAGATTCACTCTGTGTCTGACCCCGGGGGTGTGTGATGGGACGGTGTGGAGGGAGATTCACTCTGTGTCTGACCCCGGGAGTGTGTGATGGGACGGTGTGGAGGGAGATTCACACTGTGTCTGACCCCGGGAGTGTGTGATGGGACGGCGTGGGGGGAGATTTACTCTGTGTCTGACCCCGGGAGTGTGTGATGGGACGGTGCGGAGGGAGATTCACTCTGTGTCTGACCCCGGGGGTGTGTGATGGGACGGTGCGGAGGGAGATTCACTCTGTGTCTGATACTGGGAGTGTGTGATCGGAGCGTGTGGAGGGAGATTCACTCTGTGTCTGACTCCGGGAGTGTGTGATGGGACGGTGTGGAATGATTCAATCTAGATTCAGTCTATATTAGACTCCGAGAATCACATACCTCTTCCTGGTTTGAATTTATTTCGAGGAGCCTTGCATCAAAGTTTGAACAATGTTCCCTTGCTCCATCATAAGGTTTCTCCAAGGAGGATATGAAATAACACCGATTTACGTTTCCGATCCAGTTCTGAGGACACGTTTGCTCTGCAAATCAGCAATAAAAAACAGTGAATCTCCCTCCATAACTCCCATTGCACCGAATGGGATCAGTAAAATTCAACCTCCCTCCACATCTCCCATCCCGGATTCAGACAGCAGGTGTCGCTGCTTTCATACCGGCCCATCACGCACTCCTCCGGTCAGGCATTAAGTGAATCTCCCGCCACACAGTCCCATCACACACTCCCAAGATCAGACATGCAATAAAACTAACTCGGCACCGTCCCATGAGTTATGGAGTGAAAGTCCCTGCAGGCCATTCAATCACACACTTCCTGACGGGTCAGACACAAATCTGTGTTCCGTACACCATGTCCCGTCACACACTCTCGGAGACAGGCGAAGAATGAAGCTCTTGTCTCACGGTCACATCATGCTGTCCCGGTGTCAGACAAAGAGTGATGCTCCTTCCGCATTGTCCCATCACTCATGACCCTAACCCTAATACACACTATCACACACTCCCTTGGTCAAACATAGAGTGAAGCTCCCTACGCACTCTCCCATCACACGGTACTGCGGACAAACACAAAGTAGACCTCCCTCCACACCAACCCAATACAACCTCCCGTGGTCAGATAGGAAATGAAACACTCTCTGCTTCATCCCGCCGCACACTCCCGTGGTCAACCATAGCATGATGTCTACCGGTGACATCACAGGGGTCAATAAACGAGAGAAGTTCCCTCCACAGTCCTATCACAGAGATATCTGACGCAGAGCGGAACACCATCCAGGAACGCGTCACCGTTACCGGTGTCAGACAAACACATAACGTTCCCCACCCCCCGTCAAAGGCACTCGCCCTCTCCACGTCCTGCAGTAGCTTCTCATCACACGCAACTGGGTCGAACACAGAGTCCCATCAAGCACACACGGGGTGAGACACAGCTTTAAGGTCCCTGCACACCGTCCGATCACACACTCCCGGAGAGAGACATATAGTTTTCTCCCTCTACAATGTCTCGTCACGCACTGCCTGGATCAGACACAGAGTGAATCTCTTTCACCATGGCCTCATCACACATTCCAGCGTTCAGACGTGTAGTGAAATTTCCTGAACGCCGTCCAGTCACACCCCTCCGCGGTCAGTTTCTCGCTGTTACTCCATAGAACCATAAAACCATAGAATACTACAGCACAGTACAGTCCCTTAGCCCTCCATGTTGTGCTGACCCATATAATAGTTAAAAAATGCACTAAACCAACACTACCCCAAAACCCTCCATTTTTCTTTCATCCATGTGCCTGTCCAAGAGGCTCTTAAATACCCCTAATGTTTTAGCTTCCACCACCATCCCTGGCAATCATTGCAGGCAATCACAACCCTCTGTGTAAAAAATCTTACCCCTGATGTCTCCCCTAAACTTCCCTCCCTAAATTTTGTACCTATGCCCTCTGGTGTTTTTTTCTATTGGTGCCCTGAGAAACAGGTACTGATTAACCACCCTAATTATGCCTCTTATAATCTCGTGGACCTCTATCAAGTCCCCTCTCATTCTTCGACTCTCCAAAGAGAAAAGTCCCAGCTCTGCTAACCTTGCTTCATATGACTTGTTCACCAATCAGGCAACATCCTGCTAAATCTCCTCTGCACCCTGTCCATAGCTTCCACATCCTTCCTATGAGGAGGTGACCAGAATTGAACACAATACTCTAAGCGCGGTCTCACCGGAGATTTGCAGAGCTGTAACATGAACTCTTTACTCTTGAACTGAATATCTCTGTTAATGACGCCTGGCATGCCATAGGCCTTCTTAATTACCCTATCAACCTGCGCAGGGACATTGAGGGATGTATGGATTTGAACCCCAAGGTCAACTTTGTTCATCCACACTCTTATGTAACTGACCATTAATCCTGTACTCAGTCTTCTGGTTTGTCCTTCCAAAATACATCAGCTCACACTTGTTCGGATTGAACTGCATCTGCCATTTTTATGCCCAACTCTGCAGCCTGTCTATATCCTCTTGTAACCTTCGACAACATACAGCTCCATCTTCAGCTCCTCCAATCTTCGTGTCATCCACAAACTTACTCACCCATCTTTCCACCTCCACATCCAGGTCATTTATAAAAATCACAAACAGCAGGGGTCCCAGGACAGATCCCTGCGGCACTCCACTAGTCACCGACCTCCAGGCAGAATACTTTCCTTCCACAACTACCCTCTGCTTTCTTCCTTTACGCCATTTTTTTTATACAAACTCCTTCCACACCGTCTCATCACAAACTCCCGGGATCAGACACTGAGTGAAGCTCCTTCTGCAACATCCCATAACTCACTCCCGTATTCAGACACAAAGCGAAGTCCCCGCTGCACCGTCCCGTCACACACTCCCGGATTCAGAGTGCAGCTCTCTCTCCACGGTGCTATAACACACTTCAGAGGTCAGACATGAGGTGATTCGCTCTGGGCACTGTCCCAACATACAATCTCTCGGTCATGCACAGAGTGAAGCTGGATCCATACCGTCCCATCCGACATTCCCGGAGTCAGACATAGAAGGAAATTTTAATGCTACGTCCCACAATCCCGAAGTCAGACCCAGAGTGAATCCACCTCCACAACATCCCACCACACTCTCCTGAGTTCAGTGACAGAATACAACTTCTTCCAGGGAGACGCGTCACAAACTGACCAGCTCAAACACAGAGGGAATCACTCTCCATACCTTCTCTTCACACACTCCCGATGTCAAGCACAGAGTGACGCTTCCTCTCTCCATGCCTGTCCTGTGATGAGGAGCGGGTGAAAGAGGGGGATGATGCCTCACCTCTTCTGCTGGTCAGGAATTCACAGATTTGAGCCTTGGTTTCGTTGACAGATCTGTACTTCGTTTCCATCTCAGTGAACTGGTGACGGAGATCGCTGTGCATTCGTTTAAGATCGGAAAGATTAGAGTTGAGCGCAGAGAGATTCTTGAGACAGGTTCTCCGGGTGATCTGAGACTGACGAATCTGTGATACTGAGAGAGATGGTGAATGATGTTTAGCGTTTACAGTGACACGTGAGTCAGCGTCACGCTACCGAACGGGTCACAGAGAGTGTTGTGTCAGTGTCACGGTGAAGGGTGTCACAGTGAAGGATGTGCTGGTGGCACAGTGAGAGGAGTAGGCACCATATTGAGGGGCGTGTCTGTGTCACGCTGAGGGGTATATCAAAGTCCCGGTGAAGATTTTGTTGATTTTACAGTGGGATTCTGCGTCAGTATCGTGCGGGGCATTTCCGAGTAGCTCTGTGGAAAATGTCGGTGTCACTGTGGTAGGTGTTTAGGTGCACTGTCGAGGGTTGAGCCGAGTCATAATGAAGGGTTTCTTGACGTCACGGAGAGGGAAAAATCAGAGTGAGGGGCGTGGTGGTGTCACGGTGGGTAGAGAATCTGTGTCATGGTGTGGGGTGAGCTGGTCTCACAGGGAGAGGTGTGTCTGTTTCACAGTGAAAGGCATGTTATGGCTACGACTGGTGTGACAGTATCACGCTGAGGTGCGCGTCAATGTCACGGAGGTTTCGCTGTGAATTTCGGATCCCCTATTACGGTCAGGGGTTTGCTTGTGTCAGGGTGAGGTCTGGGTAATTGCATCAGTGAGCGATGCATCTGTGTTAAGTTGAGGGGCGAAACTGTCTCGGTAAGGGGTGTTACAGTGACGTGTGAGTCTTTGTCACGGTGCGGAGCTGAACGTGTCAGGTTGAGGAGCGTGTCGGTGTCACAGTGAGTGGTGTCTTAGTGTCATTGTCAAGGGGTGTCGGTGTCACTGTGGTGCTTTACAATCACAATTTATTTACATCTGGAGACCGTTCGGCTCAACTTGGGTCGAGGGCCCGTCAGCAATCACGATAATGGCGGAAGGAACTAGGCAGAGTTGGCAGATCCTACGGTTCGATATATTTCCCATGTTCACTTTCAGTGTGTGGGTGAATTCAGCCGTGTCCCCCACTGGGACTCCCTTCCACCCACCAGCCGCGGTCTCTCCTTCCACCACGATCACCCCTCCCTCTCTCAATCCCAGTTACATTGAGCCTCATCGCTGAGAGTCCAAATTCCTTGACTTCCCCGGACTGACAGCGTCTCTCTGATTCCAGAAACTTAGTCACGTATCCTGAATCTGATTGATTAAGTTGGAACTGTGGGTGTTTGACTGAGCCCTCAGGGGAACCTTATCCAGAATATGGGAATACATGGGATGCACGGGGAATTGGCTGTCTGGATTCAGAGTTTTACGGTCATGTTTCATTCCACTCGGTTAGTTTACGGTCTGACTCCAACCGGAGTTCGTTCTACTCACCATGGATCGACAGCCCGACCACTGCCAGGAAGAGGACGGACGTCACTAGGCAGAGTAAGCAGATCTTACGGTCCGGTCTATTTCCGATGTTCTCGTTCGGCTCCTGTTTATGCGGACCTGTGGAGAGACCATTCAGATAAACAGAAGGAGAGGAAAGGAGGAAAGGGTATGCTGTGAGGGGAGCGATGGGCGGGAAAATGTGAGACAATGGGGGAGAGAAAACTAGAAGGGAAAGGACCTAGGAAATGTCCGCGTGAGAAGAGGAAGCGATGTTCGATGTGAATGGGGAGTGGGATGTGTGAGAGAGACAGAGAAAAAGTTGGGAAGAGAGGGGAAATGACGAGAGAAAAAAAGTGTGAGAGATGGGAGAATAGACAATGGAGCGAGAGAGAGGGGTGCGTAAGAGTGGAAAGAGAGAGTGTCACGGGTTTATCATTTTTCCTATCTGTATCATTGTTTGCCCGCTTTGTTCATTTTTCACGAATGAGATAAATGACGGTCTTGTGGGGGTGAACATGTTGTGGGGATTTTCGTGGACTCCATTGTGTTTCTACGTTTTGTGGCTGCTGACAAGGAGAAGGGCAGCACGGACACGTGATGGTTAGCGCAGCGCTTTACAGTACCAGCGACCCGGGTTCAGTTCCCGCCGCTGCTTGCAAGGAGTTTCCAATACTCCCCATGAGCCAGTGGATTTCCTCCGGGTGATCTGGGTTCCTCCCATAGTACAAAGACATATCGGTTTTTCGGTTAATAGTTTATTGAAAATTTAACTGTCATTAAAAAGGAATAATTCAGAGTATTGTTGGCATCGCGGCCTGAATGGCCGGAAGAGCCGATTCTGAACTGTTTCTCTATAATAAAAAAAAACAAAATAAATTTTGAGGAAAAATTGATAAAAGATGGTGGGAAATGGTATACATATACAACCGGACCACCCGGTGTTTGTGATGGGTATGACTGTCCTGGATGAAAATAGAGATGGGAGGCTGTAAAATCTCAGACGACACAAAGATTGGAGATGTTGTGGACAGTGCGTAAGATCGCCAATAGATTCAGTGGGGTATGGGTCAGTTGTAGATCTGGGTGGAAAATGGCAAACAGAGTTTAGCTCAGGTTAGTGTGAGGTATTTTCCTTTGGGGCGTTAAATGTGAAAGGAGAGGAGACAGTTAACGACAGAACCCTTAACTGTCGATAGAGAAAGGGATCTCGGGTTGATCACGCGGTTCAATGGAGAGATAAAGAGTTAACTGCAGACGGGCCTTTGACAAAGTCTCTCTCATGGGAGATCCATTCACAAGATTGTGATGACTGGGATTCTCAGTGAATTGGGAATTAAGTTTCCGTACTGGCTTGTCCACAGAACCCAGAGGCCGGCGGACGTCCGTGACTGGTGGTGTTACCCACGGGACCTCTAATGTCTGTGGCCAAGACTTATGCGAAGCGGGGCATTTAACACGGCTTTGTGTGTTTCGAACATCCTGCATCGTAGACCAGCCAGTACAGCACAGGAACAGGCCTTTCGGCCGGCAATGCTGTCCACGATGCATTCCCTCTGGTGTTAGATATTTCACATTTGTGAATGATAGCCTCTGTAACTCTTCTGATCTTGTGCTATCTCTGAGCATTTCGAATACCAAGGTGCAACATTTTACGTTTCTCCGGGTTAAACAGCATCTGCCAGTCCTCCATCACATATCAGAAACTGATCCATGCCCTACGGAATTGAATGCAGGTCCTCTAAGCGATCCACAACACCCATCAACCTATCATCTACAAACATACCAAACCACCCACCTACATTCTCATCCAGATCGTTCATATATATAACCATATAACAATCTCAGCACTGTAACAGGCCATCTCGGCCCTTCTAGTCAGTGCAGAACGCTTACTCTCACCTAGACCCACCGACCCACACTCAGCCCATAACCTTCCATTCCTTTCCTGTCCATATACCTATCCACTTTACTTTAAATGGCGATATCGAGCCTGCTTCCACCACTTCCACTGGAAACTCGTTCCACACAGCTACCAATCTCTGTGTAAAAATGTACCCTCTAAACTTTTGCTCCTTAACTCTCAACGCATGTCCTCTTGTTTGATTCTCCCCTGCTGTCAATGAAAAAAAAACCTATCCACGTCAACTAGATCTATCCCCCTCATAATTTTAAATACCTCTATCAAGTCCCCCCTCAAGCTTCTACGCTCCAAAGAATAAAGGCCTAACTTGTTCAAACTTTATTTGTGTTAGGTGCTGAAACCCAAGTAACATTCTCGTAAATGTCCCCTATACTCCCTTTATTTTGTTGACATCTTTCCTATAGTTCGGTGACCAGAACTGTACACAATTCGCCATATTTTGCCTTCACCAATGCCTTGTACAATTTTAACATTACATACCACTCCTATATCTGATTCAATGATCTGATTTATAAAGGCCAGCATACCAAAAACTTTCTTCACCACCCTATCCACATGAGATTCCACTACCAGGGAACTGTGCACCATTATTACTAGATCACTCTGTTCTACTGCATTCCTCAATGTCCTACCATTTACGGTGTATGTCCTATTTTGATTATTCCTAGCAAAATGTAGTACCTCAATCCTATCAGTATTAAACTCCATCTTCTATCTTTCAGCCAACATTTCTAACTGACCCAAATCTCTCTACAAGCTTTGAAAACCTACTTCATTATCCACAACGCCACCTATCTTAGTATCGTTTACATACTTACTATTCTAATTTACGACCCCATCATCCAGATCATTAATGTATAGGACAAACAACATTGGACCCAGTACTGATCCCTGAGGCACACCACTAGTCACCGGCCTCCAACCTGACAAACAGTTATCCACCACTACTCTCTGGCATCTCCCATCCAGGCACTTTTGAATGCATTTTACTGCTTCAAAATTAATACCTAACGATTGAACCTTCCTAACTAACTTTTCGTGTGGAACCTTGTCAATTACCTACCATATAGACAACATATAGATAACATCCACTGCTTCTCCATTGTCAACTTTCCTTGTACCCTCTTCAAAAAATTAAATAAGATTTGTCAAACATGAACTTCCACGCACAAATCCATGCTGACTGTTGGTTATCAGACCCTGCCTATCCAGATAATTAGAAGTAATTCAGATAGACATTAATGATAGGAGAGATCCTATCACTTAGATGCAGATCACTTCATTGGAGTAGAACAAGGTTATTCAATCACAAAATGCAGACTAAAGTATCAAAATTACAGAGAAATTGTAGTTTAGGCAGACTATAAGGTTCAAAAGCCACGAAAAGAAGGATTTGAGGTCAAGAGTACATCTTATCGTGTTTGGGGTCCGTTCAATAGTCTGATTACTGTAGTGTAGAAGCTGTCCTTGAGGCTCCTGATACATGCTTTCGCATTTTCCCACCGATGGGAGGGTGCAGAAGACAGAATGTCCGGTGACCCTTAATGATGCTGGGTGCTTTGTCGGAGCAGCAGTATGGGTAGAAAGAGTTCATGGAGGGGAGGCTGGTTTCGGAGCTGGGCTCAGCTCTTTCCACAACGCCCTGCTGTTTCCAGCGATCATGAGCGGAGCAGTGTTTATATTCTTAGTGAGGAACCAGGACGTTTCATGAGAACAGGGTTGTAGACATGGTGAGCAGGGAAGAAAATAAAACATTTAAATTTTTCACTTAACTTGGTAGACTACTCTGTGTGATGGTGTGGGACCAAGGGGAATTTGATTGACTGATATGTCCGGATTGATAGGCATAATGGATGCTTGACAAGTCCCGTATCAGGATCCAGATGGCAGATCACTATGGAAGATAGGAGACAGGAATGTAGAGAGAGACGAAGTAGGAATTGAGCAGTGAGATTGGACGGCAGAGGGAAAGATAGGGAAAATAAACCAGAGAAGAGGGAAGGAGATGACAGGTGGCGTGACACCCAGGAGGACCTTTTGGGCGGATTTGACTGTGGAGGACAGACCAGGAACTGGCAGTAGATGTACCATACAGAGGCTTGAACAAAGCTATTAACAAGGGCTCAGATGGGAGACTGGTGTGAAGATGGTTTGGAACCCAAGGAGATCTCTCTGACTGATTTAATTGAGGAGGTGTACATAGAATTTAACAAGAACCCAGATAGTATATCGCTCTGGGAGATAGTGTGAGATGCAGGGAGGGATGGCTGATCCGGTATACATTTAGCTCGGCGATAGGAGAGAAGGTTTACGGTTGCAGTTAATTTCTCAGACTGGAAGCCCGTCACTAGCGTTCCTCGCGGGCGGTCGGTGGTGGGACCAGTGAACTTTGTCATCTATATCGACCATTTATAGCAGAGTATACAATACACGGTAGGTGAGCTTGCAGATGACTTTAACGTTGATGGCGTTTTAAATAGTGAAGACAATTATCTCTTACAGTGGGATCTCGATTCGCTGGGGAAGTCGGCTGAACAGGAGCACATGCAATTTAAAGAAGAAGAAAGAGATATATAACATGTATAGACAACAAGGACGAAATACGATGCTTGAGGAGTATAAAAAGTGTAAGAAACATTTAAGTAATAAATCAGGAGGGCTAAAAGAAGACATGAGGTTGCTTTGGCAGTCAGGGTGAAGGATAATCCGAAGAGCTTCTACAGGTAAGTTGAGCAAAAGCATAGTAAGGGATAAAATTTGTCCTCTTGAAGATCAGAGTGGTCGGCTATGTATGGAACCAAAACAAATGGGAGAGATATTAAATGTTTTTGGCGAATGTATTTACTATGGAAACTGGAATGGAGCCATGGAAACAAGGCAAACATGTAGGGAGGTCATGGAACTTACACCGATTAAAGAGGAGGAGGTGCTGCTGACTTGAGGAAAATCAGAGTAGATAAATCCCCATGACCTGACAGGTATTCTCCTGGAGCCTGAATGAGACTAGTGTTGAAATTGCAGTGGCCCTGGCAGAAATATTTAAAATGTCGATATCCACGGGTCAGGTGCCGGAGGATTGGAGGATAGCTCATGTAGTTCCGTTGTTTAAAAAAGGCTCAAAAAGTAAACCGGGAAATTATAGGCCGGTAAGTTTCACATCGGTAGTAGGTAAATTATTGAAAGGAATACAAAGAGATAGGATCTACAAGTATTTGGATAGACAGGGACTTATTAGAATCAGTCAGCATTGCTTTGTGCATGGTAGTTCATATCTAACCAATCTGTTAGAGTTTTTCAAGGAAGCTACCAGGAAAGTGGATGAAGGGAAGACACTGGATGTTGTAAGGCCTTTGATAAGGTCCCGCATGGGAGGTTAAATAGGAAGATTCAGTCGCTAGGTATAAATGGAGAGGTAGTAAATTGGATTAGACATTGGCTGAATGGAAGAAGCTAGAGAGTGGTAGTGGAGGATAGCTACGCTGAGTGGAGGCCTGTGACTAGTGGTGTGTCACAGGGATCAGTGCTGGGTCCATTGTCATTTATCATCTAAATCAATGATCTGGAAGATAATGTGGCAAATTGGATCCGCAAATTTGCTGATGATACAAAGATTGGAGGTGTAGTGGACAGTGACAAGGTTTTAAAAGCATGCAGAGGGATTTGGACCAGTTGGAGGAATGGGTAGAAAAATGGCAGATGGAGATTAATGTGTGAGGTATTGCAGTTCGGAAGGTCAAACCAAGGTAGAACATAAAAGGTAAATAGCAGGACACTGAGGAGTGCATTAGAACAGAGGGATCTGGGAATACAGATACAAAATTCCCTAAAAGTAGCGTCACATGTAGATAGGGTTGTAAAAAGAGCTTTTGGTACATTGGCCTTTATAAATCAAAGTATTGAGTATAAGAGTTGGAATGTAATGGTGAGCTTGTATAAGACATTGGTGAGACCGAATTTGGAGTATTGTGTGCAGTTTTGGTCACCTAATTACAGGGAGGATATTTATAAGGTTGAAGGAGTGCAGAGAAGGTTTACAAGGATGTTGCAGGGACTTGAGAAACTGAGTTACAGAGAAAGATTGAATAAGTCAGGACTTTATTCCCTGGAGCGACGGAGAACGACGGGTGGTTTGATAGACGTGTATAAAATTATGCAGCTGTATAAAATTATGATGGGTATAGATAGAGTGAAGGTAAGCAGGTTTGTTCCACTGAGGTCAGGGGAGGAAAAAAAAAAGCAGAGGTCATGGGTTAAGGGAGAAGGGGGAAAAGTTTAATGATAGATAGATAGATAGATAATTTATTCATCCCCATGGGGAAATTCCAACTTTTTTCCAATGTCCCATACACTTGTTGTAGCAAAACTAATTACATACAATACTTAACTCAGTAAAAAATATGATATGCATCTAAATCACCATCTCAAAAAGCATTAATAATAGCTTTTAAAAAGTTCTTAAGTCCTGGCGGTAGAATTGTAAAGCCTAATGGCATTGGGGAGTAATGATCTCTTCATCCTGTCTGAGGAGCATTGCATCGATAGTAACCTGTCGCTGAAACTGCTTCTCTGTCTCTGGATGGTGCTATGTAGAGGATGTTCAGGGTTTTCCATAATTGACCGTAGCCTACATTAGTGTAGGGTTCTTCAGTAGTGGGAGTGTGGAATGAGCTGCCAGATGATTTAGAGAATGCGGACACACTTTTGACATTTAAGAAAAGCTTACACAGGTATATGAATGAGAGGGGTGTGGACGGATGCGGCCCAGGTGCAGGTCAGTGGGACTAGGCAGAAAAATGGTTCGGCACAGCCATGATAGGCCAAATGGCCTGTTTCTGTGCTGTAATGTTCTATGGTTTTATGGTTCTATATGGCGGTTAAGATTGCATCTTCATCAGTCAAGGCTGTCAGTACAGGAGTCGAGAGGTCCTTTTGCAGTTGTCCACGACGTAGGGTATGCCGACCTTGCAGTAAAGTGTTCACTCTCTGTCCACCTCCTCCAAGTGAAATGCCACTGAGCAGCAAAGATTGCAGAGCGAGCTTTACCGGAACACTGCCGAGACTCGAGGGACTGAGTTATGGAGATAATTCAGCCAGGTTAGGATTTTATAACTTGTTCATGGGTGACTGACAGGGATTTATAAAACCACGTGGGACAAGACAAGGTGAATGAGCAGTTATTTTCTATAGACTTGGAGAATCGAGGATCAGTGTGCACAACTCTGAAGTGATAGCAGAAAGAGATTTAACTGCGGACCAGACTGACATTTTTTTTAAGCAGACGGTGCTCCGTCTATGGAACAAACTGGCAGAGGAAATGGTCGATGCAGATGCATTGTCACCCGTACACTTGTACGGATATCACGAGACCCCCTCAGAATGGCGTCATCAATATGAACACTGACCTGCCTGCGCAGTCACTGGCATTTCTCCTGGTCCCGAGGCAATAGGAGGATCTTCATCCTTAGCGACGAGAAGTCCATTGTGGCGAAGGTTCAGCAGAGAATAGGTGTGGTCCAGACCATCTGGGAGAGAATGGAAGAGACTGTGAGAGAGAGAGACAAATAGAAGGACAAGGGGATTGGGGGGTAGGGAAGGTGTGGATTGAGAGACAAGAAGATAATATGAGGGAGATGAGGAAGTGAATAGAGAAAGACGTGGAGAATGAGCAGCAGATAGAGAGATGGATGAAGAGCGGAAATAGGGTGAGAGATGAAGTCTATGGGCGGGAAAATGGGAGAGAATGGGGGGACAGAAAGAAGGGAGAAATTCAACAGGCAGTGGGGATGGAGCGGAGGGAGAGAGGTTATAAGTGAAGTGAGAGTGATAAGTGTGAGAACGTTATGGAAAGTCAGGGAGAGAGGGGTAGAGTGAGGGGAGAAAAAAGTGGCAGAGGGTGCGAGAGGGACAGAAGCAGAGAGATTAATTTGGTGAGATAGAGCGGATAAAGTGAGGGTTAAGTTTTTATTATTTTAATCGTAGTTGTATCATGGTTGGCAACCTCTGTTCTTTTTTCACACACTGGAAATATGACGGTCTTGTGGGGGTTAACATGTTGTGGGGATTTTCACGCTCTGTTCCTTTCTTTCCTGGCTGATTGCAAGAGGAAGAGTGGTAGGTAAAGTAGTGGTTTACAGTGCCAGAGTCCATGTTAAACAAATATCAATATATTTTTAAAAAGATAAACCGCAAGGTTGATTATCATTTACATATACAAGCGGGTGTTAGGTTGTTTGTGATGTGGATGACTGAAAATGGAGATGGGTGGCTGGGGAAATCATAAGACCATAGGACCATAGGATATAGGAGCAGAAGTAGGTCATGTGTCCCAACGAGTCTGCTCCGCCATGCAGTCATGGGCTGAACCAATTCTTCCAGGCTTCCCCACAGCCCTTCCTTCTCCCGTACCCTTTGACAGGGGAACCTCTCTGTCTCTGCCTTAGGATTTTGCCTCCGTAGCCGTTGGTGGCAACGAATACCACAGATATTTTCCACCCTCTGACTGAATTAATTCCCCTGCATCTCAGTTCTAGAAGTCCGTCCTTCAATCCTGACTCGTCGTCTCTTGCCCTAGACTCCCCTACCATGGGAAATAACTTTGCCATATGTAATCCGTTCAGGCCTTTTATCATTCGGACCTTTTCCATGAGATTCTCCCTCATTCTCCTGAATTCCAGGGAATACTGACCAAGAGTTGCCGGACGTTCCTCATACGGTATCCCTTTCATTCCTGGAATCATTCTTGTGAATCTTCTCTGAACCCTCTCCAATGTCAGTATCCGTTTACTGAAATAAGGATCCCAAAACTGCACACAATACTCCAAGTGTAGTCTCATGAGAGCCTTATAGAGCCTCAACATCACATCACCGCTCTTATATTCTATACCTCTAGAAATGAATGCCAACATTGCACTCGCCTTCTTCACCATGCCTCAACCTGGAGGTTAAACTTTAGGGTCCTGCACAAAGACTCCGAAGTCCATTTGTATCTCTTCATTTTGAACTCTTCCCATCTAAATCATAGTCTGCCCGTTTATTTCTTCCGCCAAACTGCATGACCATGCAATTTCCAACACTGTATTTCATTTTCCACTTAGTTTCCCATTCCCTTAAACTATCTAAGCCTGTCTACAGGATCTCTGCTTTCTCAACAGTACTCGCTACTCCACCTACATGTGTGTCGCCGGGTATCATTGGCATACATCGCAAAAAGCAGCGATTCCAGCACCAAACCCTGTGGAACTCCACTGGTAACCGGTAGCCAGACAGAATAGGATCCCTTTACTCCCAGTCTCTCTTTTCTGCCGATCAGTCAATGCTCCACACACGCTAGTATCTCCCCACTATACTTTTATGGTCTCTTATCTTCCTAAGCAACCTCATGTGCGGGACCTTGCGAAAGGCCTTCTGACAATCCAAGTTCACCATGTCTACTGCATTTCCTTTGACCCTGCTTGTAGTTCCCTCAAAACATTGCAGTAGGATATTCAGGCAGGATTTTCCTTTCAGGAAACCATGCTGGCTTTGACCTATCTTATCATTTGATTCCAGATATTCGGTGATATCATCTATAACAATGGATTCCAACAACTTCCTAACCTCTGCTGTCAGGCTAACTGGTCTGTAGTTTCCTTTCTGCTGCGTACACCCTTCCTAAATAGCGGATTATCATGTGCAATTTAAAGTCATCCGGTACAATGCCAGAATCTATCAGTTCTTAAAACATCATTGCTAATGCCTCCGCAACCTCTCGACCGGTGGTGGAATTGGGAACAATAGGGTAATTTCAGAGTTTTGTTAAATAGATACTTGGAGCTTAGAAAAATAGAGGGCTATGCGCGATGGAAATTCCAGTCAGATTCTAGAATAGATTACATGTTCGGCACAATATTGTGGGCTGAAGGGACTGTAATGTGCTGTAGATGTCTATATTCTATGCTCTAGTGAGACATGCTTTCGTATCTTGGGTGGGTGTAGAAGACAGAATGTCCAGGGTGGTGATGGTTGGTTCTTTGATCATGATGACGGCAGGAAGTATAGGCAGAGTTCCTGGAGGGGAGGCTGGTTTCCGAGATGTGCTCAGCTGTGTCCACAGTGTTCTGCAGTCTCTTGCGCTCAGGGGTGGAGCAATTTCAATATTAGGATTCAGGAACCCGGACGGTTCATGAGAGCAGGGTGGTAGACGTGATGTGTGGGGAACTCAATAAGGCGTTTAATGTTTCCACTTTGTTGGCTACTCTGTAGATTGGTGTGGGACCCAGAGAGATTTGACTGACTGGTTTGTGCGGATTTGTAGGCATAATGTACGCTGAATTTAACAAGTCCAAACACGAGGTCCCAGTTGGTAGATTGCTCAGGAAGATGGAGGGCAGGGAGGTAGGGAGAGACGGAGAAGGAACGGAGCAGTGACAGAGGAAGGGAGAAGGGAAGATAGGGACGGTGGAAGATAGAAGAGACAAGGAGATTCTAGATGGTGTGAGATCGGAGGTTCATTGTCGGGCTGATTTGACCGGGGATGACAGATCAGGCACGGGTAGTGCATGTATTGTATTGAACGATACATGAATCAGCAAATAATATCAAAGAGAACGCTAAAATATTTTTTCAAGTACATAAAGAGTAAAAGACAGGTGAGAGTAGATAGAGGACGGGCCTTTGACAAAGTCTCTCTCATGGGAGATCCATTCACAAGATTTTGATGACTGGGATTCACAGTGAATTGGGAATTTAGTTTCCGTACTGGCTTGTCCACAAAACACAGAGGGCACACGTCCGTGACTGGTGTTTTTACCCGCGGATCCGCACTGGGACCTCTGCGGCCAAGACTTGAGAACCTGGACATTTAACAAGGCTTTCCGTGTTGCGAACATCCTGCATCGCAGACAGGCCAGTACAGCACAGGAACGAGCCCTTCGGCCGGCAATGCTGTCCAGGATGCATTCCCTCTGGTGTTAGACATTTCACATTTGGAAATGAGATTCAATACGCCTGATTCAGCACAACTAGAATGTTTTATAAAGTTGCATTATAACAGCAGAACCTTTTAACGCTGTGCCCCAACTAATAATGTCAATCATGATATAAGACATCTTCACTGTCCTGTCAGAAAGCATGGCCATGAACTATGGCATCGGACTGCAGATCGCTCTGCTGAGCAGCACTCTTTAGGATTTTGGCTTTAATAGTGCGCTGTCTCTGAACATCTGACCTGCCAAGGTGCAACATTTTACGTTTGTCCGGGCTAAACACTACCTGCCATTCCTCCATCCCATATCAGAAACTGATCCATGTCCTACAGAATTCTTTGCAGGTCCTCTAAACGAACACAACACCAATCAATGTATCATCTGCAAACATACCAAACCACACGTCTACATTCTCAGCCAGATCGTTGATATACATCACAGACAGGAGAGATCCCACCCACATCCATAGATACAGGTCACTTCATTGGAGTAGAACAAGGTTACTCAATCACAGAATGCAGAATAAAGTATCAAAATTACAGAGAAATTGCAGTGCAGGCAGACTATAAGTTTCAAGAGCCACGAAGAGGAAGATTTGAGGTCAAGGGTACATCTTATCGTATTAGGGGTCAGTTCAATAGTCTGATTACTGTAGTGTAGAAACTGTCCTTGAGCCTCCTGATACATGCTTCCGCATTTTCCCTCCGATGGGAGGGTGCTGAAGACAGAATGCCCGGGGACCTTTGATAACGCTGGGTGCTTTATCGGAGCAGCAGTGTGTGCAGAAAAAGTTCATGGAGGGAAGGCTGGTTTCGGAGCTGGTCTCAGCTCTTTCCACAACGCTCTGCAGTTTCTTGCGGTCATGGGCGGAGCAGTGTTTATATTTTTATTGTGGAACCAGGACGTTTCATGAGAACAGGATAGCAGACCTGGTGAACAGGGAAGACAATGAACCATTTTGATTTTTTTTTTTCACTTGGTAGACTACTCTGTGTAATGGTGTGGGACCCAGCGGAAATTGACTGACTGATATGTTCGGATTCATAGGGTGTCGGTGGTGGGACCAGTGATCTTTGTCAACTAAATCGACCATTTATAGCAGATTATACAATACACGGTAGGTGAGCTTACAGACGACATTAACGTCGATGGCGTTTTAAACAGTGAAGACAGTTATCTCTCACAGAGGGATCTCGATTCGCCGGGGATGTCGGCTGAACAGGAGCACATGCAGCTTCATTTGAGCTATCGTATTTCAAGAGGACAAACAATAGGGTAGTACTTACACGCTCAACAGGAGGAAACATGGGATATGTTATAGAACGAAGGGACCCAGGGCAACAAGTGGAATGGGAGTCACAGGTGGTCTGGGGTCGTGGACAATGTTGTAGAACAGAGGGACTCAGGGGTACAGGGACACGGTTCCCTGAAAGAGCAGTCACTGGTAGACAGGGACCCTGGGGAGTGTTGTAGAACAGAGTGACCCAGGGGTACAGGGACACGGTTCCCTGAAAGTGCAGTCACAGGTAGACAGGGACTCTGGGAAGTGTTGTGGAACAGAGGGACCCAGGGGTACAGGGACACGGTTCCCTCAAAGTGGAGTCACTGGTAGACAGAGACTCTGGGGAGTGTTGTAGAACAGTGGGATCCAGGGGTACAGGGACACGGTTCCCTGAAAGTGCAGTCACAGGTAGATAGGGAACCTGGGAAGTGTTGTAGAACAGTGGGACCCAGGGGTACAGGGACACGGTTCCCTGAAAGTGGAGTCACTGGTAGACAGGGACTCTGAGGAGTGTTGTGGAACAGAGGGACCCAGGGGTACAGGGACACGGTTCCCTGAAAATGTGGTCACAGGTCGACAGGGCGATGAAGAAGGCGTCTGTCACGTCGCCCTTCATCAGTCAGAGTAATGAGTACAGAAGTAGGGAGGTTACGTTATAATTGTACAAGACGTCAGTGAAGCTACACTTGGAGTAAAGTGTCTCGTTTCCGTCGTCGGCCTCTAGATAAGATGCCACTGAGCTGGAGACAGTACGGAGGATACTTACCAGGACTTTGCAGAAACTGGAGTAACTGAATTGTGGAGATAAGTTAGACAGTTTGGGACTTTACATCTTGGAACACACAGGTGACCTTACAGAGTTGTATAAAAGCACATGGGGCACATGCAAGGTGAATGCGCAGAGTCGTTTTTCTCTTGGTTTAGAGAATCGAGAACCAGAGCCCGCAGGAATCAGGTGAATGTCGAAGGTGGTGTTACTGGGAACACGGGTGAAACCTTTCTCTTTTATTGAGATGGTGGTCCATCTATGGAACGAGCTGCCAGAGCAAGTGGCCGATACAGATGCGTTAGAACTTGAACGTAAAGCACGTGACCTCTTCATATTGTCCTCTGACCTGCTGGTGCAGTCACTGATAGTTTGGCGGGTCCAGGGGCTATTATAGGATTGCAGAGAATTTAGACTTTCCCAAGGTTCAGGGCGGAATAGGTAGGTGTTAAACCATCTGGGAGGGGGGGGGTGAGAGAGAGAGAGAGAGAGAGAGAGAGAGAGAGAGAGAGAGAGAGAGAGAGAGAGAGAGAGAGAGAGAGAGAGAGAGAGAGAGAGAGAGAGAGAGAGAGAGAGAGAGAGAGAGAGGAGAGAGAGAGAGAGAGGGGAGAGGGGGGAGAGAGAGAAATAGCAGGCGGAGAGACGGTAGAGAATCGTGGGAGTGCGGACAGAGAGGCGGAGAAGAGAGGGAAAGAGGAAGTGGGGCAGAGAGGGAGTAGACACGGAGGAAGAGGGCTGAGCGGTAGGGAGAGTAGGTAACGGAGAGGCGGAAGTGACGGGGAAAGACGGGGATTTCAAATAGGAGCGAGTGGGTAGATGGTGTGGAGGAGGGTGAGAGAGTTGTGCGATGGGCGGGAAGATGGAGTAGAATGGGGAAACAGAACAAGGGGAGAATTGGAGAGAGTGTGGCGGAGCGATAATGGGAGCGAGGGTATGAGTGGATGGGGAGTGACAAGCACAACTGGGAGAGAGGGTAGAGTGAGGGGAGGAAAAAGTGGAAGATGGCAACAGCGGGACAGAGGCAGCGAGAGAGAATATATATTTTTAAATATTTGTCACAAGGTTGATTTTGGTTTACATTTGGCTTTCGGGTGCTTGTGATGTGTATGGCCGACCTCGACGGAAATGAAGATGGATGGTCGTTCAAATCGCAACCAACACACAGATTGTTGGTGTTGTGGAAAGTGTGGAACAACGCTGATGGATTCAGTGGGATGTGGATCAGCTGCAGATGGGTGCGAAAATGGCTCACAGAGTTTACTCCGGGTAAGAGCGAGGTTCTGATCTCAGGAATGTTAAAATGCCGTGAGACGGGACATAACTAACGGCAGGACCCTTCCCTATCGACGTAGAAACGGATCACGGTTGAACACTGAGGTCAATGGATTGTTAAACACTTGGCAGAACATGAGGCTGCTGAACAAGAGCTCATGGAATTCTGGGAAGTTACATACGAGGATAGCGCGTTGGTTGATTGGCAGGAAACAGAGAGTGGGAATAAAGGGATCCCATTCTGGTTGGCTGCCTGTTAACAGTGGTGCTCCACAGGGGTCCGTATTGGGGCCGCTTCATTTTACGTTGTGTATCAACGATTTGGATTATGGAATAGATGGCTTTGTGGCTAAGTTTGCTGACGATACAAAGATAGGTGGAGCGGCCGGTAGTGCTGAGGAAACAGAGAATCTGCAGAGAGACTTGGATAGATTGGGGCAAGAAACAAAGAAGTGACAAATGAATTACAAAGTCGGAAATTGTACGGGCATGCACTTTAGTAGAAACAAATAAACGGGTAGGCTATTATTTCAATGGGGAGTGAATTCAAAGTACTGAGATGCAACGGGACTTGGGAGCGCTCGTGCAGGATACCCCTAAACTCCAGATTAACCTCCAGGTGGAGTCGGTGGTGAAGAAAACGAATGCAATGTTGGCATTTATTTCGAGAGGAATAGAGTACAGGAGCAGGGATGTGATGCTGTGGCTCTATAAGACACCAGTAAGACCCCACTTGAAGTACTGCGTGCAGTTTTGGGCTCCTTATTTAAGAAAGGATGTGCTGACATAGGAGAAGGTTCAGAGAAGATTCACTGGAATGATTCCGGGAATGCGGGCGTTAACATATGAGAAACATCTGACTGCTCTTGGACTGTGCTCCTTGGAATTTAGAAGAATGTTTGGGGACCTCATAGAAACATTTCGAATGTTAAAAGGCATGGACAGAGTGGATGTGACAAAGTTGTTCCCCATGGTGGGGGAGTCTAGGACGAGAGGGCATGACTTGAAGATTGCAGGGCGCCACTTCAGAACAGAGATGCGAAAAAAAATAAAATTAGCCAGAGAGTGGTGAATCTATGGAATTTGTTGCCACGGGCGGCAGTGGAGGCCAAGTCATTGGGTGTATTTAAGGCAGAAATTGATAGTTATCTGAGTAGTCAGGGCATCAATGGTTATGGTGAGAAGACGGGGGAAGTGGGACTAAAGGGGAGATTGGATCAGCTCTTGATGAAATGGCAGAGCAGACTCGAAGGGCCGAATGGCCGACTTCTGATCTTTTGTCTTATGGTCTTATGGATTTTAGACGGGCATTTAACAACGTCCCTTTCATGGAAAATTCATTCACAAGATTGCGTGACTGGGATTCATAATGAACTGGGAATTTGGGCTCTGACTTGGCTGTGAACAGACCTCAGAGAGCGGCGGACGCTGTTTGGAAGTCCGTGACTCCCGGTGTAGTGCACAGATCCGTCCTTCTAATTCTGCTCTTTGTGGCAAAGATTTGGATGGAAATCTGGATATTCAACTAGGCTTTGTGTGTTTAATGTCCTGTCTCATAGAGTTAGCGAATTGTTTTATTACTGTCAGATATAGAACAGAGACCAACCAGCGGAGTACAGAAACTGGCCTACAATGTTGTCCACAATGCATACCTTCTGATATTAGACATTTCAACGTTGGTGAAAGGAACTGTCTACTCAGTCTATGCCTCTTGTGATCTTAGAAATCTCTGTCGTGTCTCCCGTTCAACATCTTAGGAGGATGACCAAGGCCTTCTAATCCTCCCAATGATGTGGTGACCAGAACTGTATACAATACGGCGGATGCAGCCGAAGCAGAAATTTTGGTAAAACTGCAACATAACGCACTGACCTTTGAATCCCCTAATGACGAAGTCAAACGTGTTATAAGTACCAAACCACTCATTTAAATTGCCATCCGGGTCATCCGGAATATTTACATACATTACAGAGAGGAGAGGTGCCGGTTACATCCAGGGATACCGGTCACTTCATGGTAGTAGAGTAATGTTTCTATATTGTGAGTGAGGAACCAGGGCGGTTCATATGAACAGGGAATTACACGATGAACAGGGAAATCAATAAGGCATTTAACGTTTCCAATTAGTGGGTTACTCTGTAGAATGGTGGGGGGCACAGCGAAATTTGACTGACTGACGTGCGCATTGGCAGAGATAATATACACTGACTAACAAGTTCCCGGATTGTATATCGCACTGGAAGATGGAAGAGAGGTACATCCGGAGAGTCGGAGAAGCAATGAAGCAATGAAGGGTGGATGACTGGACATACTATTGGCTAGGCGGTCGTAGCAAAGTTTGAGGGTTGACGTTCGTTTCTCAGACTGGAGGCCGCTCATTAGCCGTGTTTACCAGAAGGTCGCTAGTGGAACCCGGGATCTTTGCAAACTATATCGACCATTTGTAACAGATTACACAAGACGCGCTTGGTAAGCTGGCAGATGACGTGATAAACAGTGAAGACGGTTATCTCTTACAGTGGGATCTCGATTCGCTGGGAAACTGGGCCGAGCAGCAGCAAATACAATTTATTTCGGGTAAGTGCAAGCTGCAGTATTTGAGGAAGGCAAGCCAGGGTGGGACATTCACAGTGAAGAGGAGGAACCCTGGGGAGTGTTATAGAATAGACGGACTCAGGGCTACGGGAAAACGGTTCCCAGAAATTTGGGTCAAGGATAGATAGGGCAGTAAAGATTGCATCTTCGTCAAAGAAGGCACTGAGTACAGGAGTCGACAGGTCACTTTGCAGTTATACAGGACGTAGGGTAGGCCGATCTTGGAGTATAGTGTTCAGTCTCTGTCCACCTGCTCCAGGAGAAATGGCACTAAGCAGCAACGATTGGAGAGGGAGCTTTACGGGGATACTGCCGAGACTCGAGGGACTGAGCTATGGAGATAGGTCAGGCAGGTTAGGATTTTATACCTTGGAGTTCATGGCTGACTGACAGAGGTTTATAAAACCACGTGGGGCAAGACAAGGTGAATGCGCAGAGTCATTTTCTATGGACATGCAGATTCGAGGGTCAGAGCGCACTGTTCTGAGGTGATCGCAGAAATAATTTAACTGCGGACCAGAGTGACATTTCTTTAATCAGACGGTGCTCCGTCTGTGGAAGGAACTGCCAGAGAAATGGTCGATGCAGATCTATTAGTACTTGTACAGTTGTGCGTATAGCACGTGACCCCTTCAGAATGGCGTCATCAATGTGAACTCTGACCTGCCTGAGCAGTCACTGGCATTTCACCTGGTCTCGACGCAATAGGAGGATCTTCATCCTTAGCGATGGGAAGTTCATTTTGGCGAAAGTTCAGCAGAGAGTAGGTGGGGTCCAGACCATCTGGAAGAGAATGGAAGAGAATGTGAGAGAGTGAGAAACAGAAGGGCAAGGGACAGGTAGAGAATGGGGTGGGGCGGAGTGAGAGACTGGGAGAAAATATGAGGGAAATGAGGAAGTGACTGGAGAAAGACGTGGAGACAGAGCAGCAGCGAGAGTGATGGAGGGAGAGCGGAAATAAGGTGAGAGATGAAGCCGCCGGACGGGAAAATGGGAGAGAATGGGGAGGCAGAACGAAGACAGAAATTCGACAGGCAGTGGGAATGGAGAAGAGAGAGCGAGGTTATGAGTGAAGTGGCAATGAGAAGTGTGCGAGCGTTATCGAAAGTGTCAGAGAGAGAGAGAGGGGGAGAGTGAGGGTAAAAAAAATGTGGCAGAGGGACAGAGAGGGACAGAAGGAGCGAGAGACAATTGGTGAGAGAGAGAGGGATACGGTTTTATTATTTTAGTCGTAGTTGTATCATTGTTTGCAACCTCTGATCTTTTTTTGACACATTGGAAATATGTCGGGCTTGTGGGGATTTACATGTTGTGGGGATTTTCGCGTTCTACTGTGTTCCTTTCTTCCTTGGCTTCTTGTAAGAGGAAGAGCGGTAGGTAAACTAGTGGTTTTCAGTACCAGAGTCCCGAGTTAAACAAATCTCAATATATTTTTACAAAGACGACTCTCAGGTATTCGTGTTTAATTTTTTGTGTGTGTGTGTGTGATGTGAATGATTGACCTGAATGAAAATGGCTGCTAAATTCATAAGACCATAAGACATAGGAGCAGAAGGAGGCCATTTCGTCCATCGAATATTCTCCGCCATTCAATCATGGGCTGATCCAATTCTCTAGCAATCACCACTCCCCTTCCTTCTCCCCATAACCTTTGATATCTTGGCTAAACTAGAACCTCTCTATCTCTGTCTTAGATGCACCCAGTGACTTGGCCTCCGCAGCCGTTTTTTGGCAACAAATACGGCAGATTCTTCACCCTCTGACTGAAGTAATTTCTCTGCATCTCAGTTCTAAAATAACGTCCTTCAATCCTGACTCGTGCCCTCTTGTTCCAGACTCCCCTAACATGGGAAATAATGTTGTCATATCTCATCTGTTCAGGCCTTTTAAAATTCGGAAAGTTTCTATGAAATCGCCCCCGCATTCTCCTGAACTCCAGGGAGTACAGCCCAAGAGTTGCCAGACGTTTAGCGTACGGTAACTTTTAATTCGTGGAATCATTCTCGTGAATCTTCTCTGAACCACATTCAATTCTAGTACACGTTTTCTAAAATAAAGAGCCCAAAACTGCACACAATACTCCAAGTGTAATCTCACGTGTGCCTTATAGCGCCTCAGCATCACATCTCTGATCTTATATTCTACACCGCTACAAATGAATGCCAACATTGCATTCGCCTTCTTCTCCATCGATTCAAACTGGAGGTTATGCTTTAGGATATCCACAAAGACTCCCAGATGTCTTTGCATATCTGTATTCTGAACTCCCTCCCCTTCTAAATAATAGACTGCCCGTTTACTTCTTCCACCAAAATGCATGATCGTACACTTTCCAACATTGTTTTTTCATCTGCCACTTCGTTGTCCATTCCCTTATACGATTTAAGTCTTTCTGCAGGCTCTCTGTTTCCTCAACACTACTCGCTACCCCACCCATAGTTGTGTCATCGGGAAATCATTGACATTCATCGCAAAATGCATTGATTCCAGCACCGAACCCTGTGGAACTCCACTGTAAGCTGCAGCCAGACAGACTCGGATCCCTTTATTCCCAGTCTGTCTTTCCTGCCGATCAGTCAATGCTCCCACACTTGCTGGTATGTACCCAATACGTTTATGGGTTCATTTCTTCCTAAGTAGCCTCATGAGCGGCACTTTGCCAAAGGCCTTCTGACAATCCAAGTTCACCATGTCTACTGCACTTCCTTGGACTACCCTCCTTGTAGTTTCTTCAAAAAATTGCAGTAGGATATTCAGGCAGGATTTTCCTTTCAGGAAACCATGCTGGCTTTTACCTATAGCCTTATAAACATATAACAATTTCAGCACAGAAACAGGCCATCTCGGCCCTTCTAGTCCGTGCCGAACGCTTACTCTCACCTCTTCCCACCGACTTGCACTCAGCCCATAATCCTCCATTCCTGTCCTGTCCATATACCTATCCATTTTTAATGACAATATCGTAACTGCCTCTACGACGTCTACTGGAAGCTGGATCCACACAGCTACAACTCTCTGAGTAAATAGGTTCCCCCACCTGTTACCCCTAATCTTTTGTCCCTAAGCTCTCAAATCATGTCCTCTTGTTTGAATCTGCCCTACTCTCAATAAAAAGCCTATCCACGTCAACTCCATCTTATCATTGGCCGCCAGGTATACCGTGATATCATCTATAGCAATGGATTCCAGCAACTTTCCAACCTCTGCTGTCAGGCTAACAGGTCTATGGTTTCCTTTTCTGCAGCGTACACCGTCGCTAAATAGCGGATTAACTTTTCCAGTCATTCGGTACAATGCCAGCATGTATCGAATTTTGAAAGATCATTGTCAATGCCTCTGTAATCTGTCCAGCTACTTCAGTTCAGAACCCGAGGATGCATTCCATCTGGTATAGAGATTTCTCCACCTCAGACCTTCCAGATTTTCCTGAACACCTTCTCATTCCTAATTTTCACTGCAGACATCACTTCCCTGACACTCTTTCATGTTCCAGAAAGGAAGCCATCGAACTGGAAATGAGTGCACGGGGAGATTTTCGACGTCGTTGCCGGGAATTCAGGGTCTGAGTTAGGGAAAGAGGATGAGTTGAATGGGACTTCATTCCTTGTAGCGCAGGGATGACCTTTCAGGGGTATATAAAGCCACGAGGAGCACAGACAGAGTGAATGGGCGCAATTATTTCCCCTGGACTTGGACAATCGAGGACCAGAGCGCACAGGTATAGGGAGTGAGGGGAAAAAGATTCAACTGGTGAGCCGATTGACAACCGTTTGTTACCCAGATGGTGGTCAGTCTGTGGATCGAGCTGCCTGGGAACTGGTGGAGAAGAATGCCTCACACAATAGGGCCTTTGGGAGTATGACATGTGAGCCGTCTGGAATGACGTCGTTGTTGCATCACTGACCTGTTTGTGTATTGGTGAGGCGTTCGACTTTCCGAATGTTCAGCTCGGTGTAGGTGGAGGTCAGATGGTCTGCGACAGAGAGATAGACAAGGATGAGAGAGCGCGGTAGAGAATCTGGGACAGTGAGGTGCAGAGGGGAAGGAAGAGAGTACAGAGAGGGTGGAGAGAGGGTTGGCGGAATACGAGAGGGATGCAGGGAGAGAGGCAAGAGAGGGAAGCGAGACAGGGAGTTCAATGACAGAGAGTATGAAATTGTGTAGTTGAGAGAGGGATGATCGAAGAGGGTCGATGGGGTGGAAAATGCAAGAGAATGGAGAACCGAGAAAAAGGAGAGATGAGGAGAGCGAGGCGATGAAGTGGGAGTAAAGAAGGATAAAGAAGGGAGTGAGGTAGTCAGCGGGGAGAATGGATTGAGAGGCAAGATAGAGGGGCTAGTGAGTAGAAAGTGAAGGGAGGAAAAATGAGGGAGGGAGGGTGGAAGACACTAACGGAATGAGAGGGTGAGGGAAAGAGTGCAGAAGGGGAGAGCGAGAGTGAGAGACCGGGGGGCGGGTGACAGAGGGGTGAGGATTCAGAAAAGTGAGCAATGAGAGACGGAAGAGATAATGGGGTAGAAGGAGTAGAGAGATGTTGGAGATAGTGAGAGAGCAGACACCCTCTCACCCTCTCACATTGCTCCCTCCAAGTCATCACTCCTGCGAGTTCCCTCCGAAATATTCTCAAACAGCGAATCGTTAGCGTCAGCCGTAAGTTTGCCCTGAGGTTTCTCGACAGGAATGGACACATTACATGAACACAGTCAAGGCAACAAAGATGAAACTGAGCTCCATCTCTACGGAACTGGGGCACAGAGAGGGTCTTGAATTTAAGCTCCACGTACGATACATCAGGTTCAGCTGGGAGCAGAACACTCAGGTTCAAATTGGCTGAGGCTTCCTCATCATCAACCCAGCGCGCACACCGGGGGAGCACCAGACTGTTCCATCACACACTCCGAGGTCAGACACAGAGTGAATCTCCCGCTGCAGCGGCTCACAGTCCTGGGCTCAGGTACAGAGTGATGCTCCCTCCCACTGTGCCATCGCAGACCCCCGGGGTCAAACGCAGAGGTGTTTCCATCCACACTGTCCATCCACACGCTCTGGGAGGCAGACTCATATTGAAACTCCCTCCCTCCGTCTTTCTGCCCCACTCACCTCGGGAAGGAGCCCTGTGAGCCAGTTTTTGTGGGTTTCTTATTCATGTAGGTCTCGCGGTCGTCCATCCTGTCGCGGATTCTCTGCGTCTCTGAGCTCTGGAAGGAGAAGCAACCATTGTCAGAGGAAGCTTGTTTTGACAAGTGAGTCAGACAGACAACAACAAACATGAGCTGAGCAGCTGATAAAGAGAGGAACCGAGAGCAGGGAGGGAGAGGTGAGGTGCCGCGGAGAGGGATTCAGAGAGAATGGACTCAGTAAAGCCTTTGACAAGGTCCCGCATGGGAGGTTAGTTAAAAAGATTCAGTTGTTTGGATTAGACATTGGCTCAACCGGAGAAGAAAGAAAGTGGTAGTGGATGATTACTACTCTGAGTGGAGGCCTATGACTAGTGGTGTGCTATAGGGATCAGTGCTGGTTCCATTGTTATTGGTCGCCTATATCAATGATCTGGATGATAATGAGGTAAACTGGATCAGCAAATTTGCTGATGATGCAAAGATTGGAGGTGTAATGGACAGTGAGGTAGGTTTTCAAAGCTTTCAGAGGGATTTGGACCAGCTGGGAAATTGGGCTGAAAAATGACAGATGGAGTTTAACGCAGACAAGTTTGAGGTATTGTGATTTGGAAGGATAAACCAAGGTAGAAGATACAAGGTATATGGTAGGGCACTGAGGAGTGCAGTAGAACAGAGGGATCTGGGAATACAGATACAAAATTCCCTAAAAGTGACGTCACAGGTAGATCGGGTAGTAAAGAGAGCTTTTGGTATATTGGCCTTTTGGAAATCAAAGTATTGAGTATAAACGTCGGAATGTTATGATGAGGTTGTATAAGGCTTTGGTGAGGCCGAATTTGGAGTATTGTGTGCAGTTTTGCTCACCGAATTACAGGAAGGATGTTAATAAGGTTGAAAGAGTGCAGAGAAGGTTTACAAGGACGTTGCCGGCACTTGAGAAACTGAGTTACAGACAGAGGTTGCATAGGTTAGGACTTTATTCCCTGGAGCGTAGAAGAATTCGGGGAGATTTGATAGTGTTATATAATATTATAATGAGGATAGATAGAGTGAATGCCAGCAGGGTTTTTCCACTGAGACTGGGAGAGAAAGAGAAAAGAGGACATATGTTAAGGGTTAAGGGGGAAAGTTTAAAGGGAACATTAGGGGGGTGTTCTTCAAGCTGAGAGTGGTGGGACTATGGAGATGAGCAGCCAGGTGAAGTGGTAAACGCGGGCTCACTTTGAACTTTTAAGAAAATGTTGGACAGGTACATGGATGAGAGGGGTATGGAGGGATATGATCCAGGTGCAGGTCAGTGGGACTAGCAGATAAATGGTATGGCACAGCCAAGAAGGGCCAAAAGACCTGTTACTGTGCTGTAATATTCTATGGTTCTAAATAAATAAATAGAGGGGAAGCTCAAGCAGTTCGTTGCTTAACAGTCAGGGGGAGAAAGCGACGCTGACTAGACAGACAGTGCAGAGCACCCTTGTAGCCATTCCCGTGAGAAATATATATATATATATATATATATATATACCGCATGGATACTGTTTGTGGGGACGACCGACTAGGGGTGAGACACGGTGGCAGGGCCTCCAGCACTGAGTCTGACTCTGTGGTGCAGAACGGTGGACGGAGAAGAGGAGAGCTGTCCTCATTGGGGATTCTATCGACAGGGGAGCAGACAGGAGGTTTTGTGGACGTGAGAAGGACATCCGCATGTTTGGTTGCCTCCCGGGTGCCATGGCCTGGGATGTCTCTAACCGGGTGCATGACATCCTGGTACGAGAGGGAAAGCAACCAGAAGTCGTGATACATGTTGGTACCAACGACACAGGCAAAAAGAGGGATGAGGTGCTGAAGTGTGAGTTTCGGGAACTAGGCAGAAGGCTGAAATCAAGGATGGCTTTCTCAGGATTGTGGCCAGTGCTACATGGTAGTGATGGTAAACATTGGAGGAGATGGCAGTTGAATGCGTAGCTGTGGAGTTGGTGCAAGGGGCAGGGTTTTAGATTTTCGGTTCCTTGGTATCTCTTCTGGTGAAGGTGGGACATGTACAGTTTGGATGGGTTGCACGTGAACACGAGGGGGAGCAATATCCTTGCTGGTAGGATTTGTTGGCATGGTCCGGGAGGGTTTAAACTAAATTGCAAGGAGAAAGGGACCCGGAGCGATAGAAAAGTGGAAGAAGTGCATGGAGTAAAGCCAGATCTAACATATCGAAAGTATTTGAGGAAAGAGTAGAAGAATAAATGGTGTGTAAAAGGAGTAAGGTAGAAGGACTAAAGTGCTTGTACTTCAATGCAAGAAGCTTTAGGAACAAAGGTGATGAACTGAGAGCTTGGATACATACATGGAATTATGATGTAGAGGCCATGACAGAGACTTGGCTAGCTGCAGGGTAGGAATAGATCCTCTATATTTCTGAATTTCAGTGCTTTAAACAGATAGAGGAGCAAGGGGATGAGGGGTAGCATTACTGGTCAGGGATACTATTACAACTACAGAAAGGGTGGATAATGTCGCAGGATCCTCTTTTGAGTCAGTATGTGTGGAAGTCAGGAACAGGAAGGGAGCAGTTACTCTATTGGGAGTATTATATAGGCATCCTGGTAGCAGTAGAGATACTGTAGAATAGACTGGAATGCAGATTTTTGAAAGGTGTAAAAATAACAGGTTTTTATCATGGGTGACTTAACTTCCCTAATATTGATTGGTACATGATTAGATCCAATGGATAAGACGGGCCAGTGTTTGTTACGTATGTCCAGGACGGATTCCTGTCACAATATGTTGACAGGCCGACTAGAGGGGAATGCCGTACCAGATCTAGAAATAGGTAACGAATCGGGTCAGGTCATAGATCACTCAGAGGGTGAGCATCAGGGGGACAGTGACGACTGCTCCTTGGCATTTAGCATGATCATGGAAAAGGATAGAATCAGAGAGGACAGGAACATTTTAAACTGGGGAAGGGCGAATTAAAAGGCTATGAGGCTAGATCTTGCGGGTGTGAATTGGGATGATGTTTTGCAGGGAATGTACTATGCACATGTGGTGGATGTTAACTGATCTCTTGCAGGAAGTTAGGGATACATTTGTCATGTTGAGGAAGATAAAGAATGGTAGGGTGAAGGAACAATTGTTGAATATTGAGTTCGAAAATTTTGTCAGGTGGAAGAAAGCAGCATACCTGATGTTTAGGAATCACGGAACAGATGGGTCTATTGAGGAATATAGGGTAGCAAGAAAGGAGCTTAAGAAGGGGCTGAGGAGAGCAAGAAGGGGGGCAAGAGAAGGTCTTGGCGAGTAGGGCAAAGAAAAACCTCAAGGCATTCTTCAATTATGTGAAGAACAAAAGGATGGCAGGAATGAACGTAGGACCGATTAGAGATAAAGGAGGGAAGGTGTACCTGGACGCTGTGGAAGTGAGCAAGGTCGTCAATTAATACTGTTCTTCGGTATTCAACAATGAGCGTGCACTTGATGGCGGTAAGGACAATATCAGTGAGGTTGATGTTCTGGATCATGTTGATAACAACGGTGAGGAGGTGTTGGAGTTGTTAAAATGCATTAGGACCGATAGGTCCCCAGAGCCTGACGGAATATTCCTGTTGCACCACGAGGCGAGGAAAGAGATTGCTGATCCTCTGGTAGGATCATTAAGTCCCCGCTGTCCATCGGAATGGTACCGGAGGATGGGAAGGAGTTGAATGCTGTCCACTGGTTCAAAAAAGTTAGTAGGGATAGTACGGCTATTTATAAACCAGTGAACATCAAATCTGTGGTGGGAAAGCTGTTGGAAAAGATTCCTAGAGATTGGATCTATGGGCATTTAGAGAATCATGGTCTGACCACGAACAGTCAGCATGGCTTTGTGAGGGGCAGATCCTGTCAAGCAAGCCTGACAGAATTATTTGAGGAGATGACCAGGCATAGAGATGAGGGCAGTGCCGTGGATGTGAACCACTTGGGTTTTAGTGAGGCATTTGACAACGTTCCACACGGTAGGCGTATTCAGAAAGTCAGATGGCATTGGACCGGGGAAGTTGGGTCAGTTGAAATTAGAATTGGAAGGACATGTATGGAGCAGAGGGTGTGGTGGCGGGAGTACATTCGGATTAGTTGGTTGTGACCGGTGGTGTCCCACAACGTTCGGTTCTGGGACCTCTATTACTAGTGATTTTTATTAACGGCCTGGATGTGGGGGAAGAAGGGTGGGTTGGCAAGTCTTCTGACAACACAAAGGTTGGTGATGTTGTGGATAGTGTAGAGGATTGACGAAGATTGCGGAGAGATATTGATAGGATGCAGAAGTGGGCTGAGAAGTGGCAGTTGGAGTTCAGCCATGAGAGGTGTGAGGTGATATATTTTGACCCAGACCCGCTATTACAGTCTATCATTTTCGCATTTCCCCTTCCTCCCACTACTTTTAGTATCTTTCCTTTCATTTAGTCCTGACGAAGGGTCTCGGCCCGAAATGTCAATAGTGCTTCTCCTTATAGATGCTGCCTGGCCTGCTGTGTTCCACCAGCATTTTGTGTCGGTTGTTATCATGGGTGACTTTGACTTCCCAACTTTAAATTGGCACCTGATTCGTTCCAATGGTTTAGACGGGCAGAGTTGTTAAGTGTGTCCAGGTCGGATTCCTGTCACAGTATGTTGGCAGGCCGACTGGGGGATGCCATACTAGATCTAGTATTCGGTAACGAACCGGGTCAGGGCACAGATCTCTCAGTGGGTGAGCGTCTGGGGGACAGTGACCACCGCTCGTGGCCTTTAACATTATTATGGAAAAGCATAGAATCAGAGAGGACAGGAACAATTTTAATTGGGGAAGGGCAAATCATGAAGCTAAAAGGCTAGAAATTGCGGGTGTGAATTGGGGATGATTTTTTTTTACAGAGAAATGTACTATGGGCATGTGGTCGATGTTTAGCGATCTCTTGCGGGAAGTTAGGGTTAAATTTCTCCCGGTGAGGAAGATAAAGAATCATCGGGTGAAGTAACCATGGGTGACAAGTGAGGTGGAGCATCTTATCGTATGGAAGAAGACAGCATACGTGAGGTTTATGAAGCCAGGATCAGATGTGTCCATTGAGGAATATAGGGTAGCAAGAAAGAAGCTTAGAAGGGGTTGAGGAGAGAAAGAAGGAGGAATGAGAAGGCCTTGGCGAGGAGGGTAAAGAAAATCCCAAGGCATTCTTCAATGATGTGAAGAACAAAAGGATGACAGGAGTTAAAGTAGGGCCGATTAGAGATAAACGTGGGATAATGTGTCTGGAGGCTGTGGAAGTGAGCGAGCTACTTAATTAATACTTCTCTACGGTATTCACCAAAGAGAGTGGACTTGATGACGGTGAGGACAATATGAGTGTGTTTGATGTTCTGGAGCCTGTTTATATTAAGGGAGAAGATGTGTTGGAATTGTCAAAATACTTTAGAACTGCTAAGTCCCCGGGGCCTGATGGAATATTCCCCAGGCTGCTCCACGAGGCGAGGAAGGAGATTTCTGACCCTCTGGCTAGGATCTTTATGCCCTCGTTGTCCACGGGAATGCAACCGGAGAATTGGAGGGAGACGAATGTTGTCCCTTTGTTCAAGAAAGCTAGTAAGGATAGTCCAGGTAATTATAGACCAGTGAGCCTTATGTCTGTGGTGGAAAAGCTGTTGGAAAAGATTCTTAGAGATAAAATCTGTGGGCATTTAGAGAATCATGTTCTGATCAGGAACAGTCAGCAAGCGTGATAGAGTTGTTTTTTGAGGAAGTGAACAGGCATATAGATGAGGGTAGTTCAGCGGATGTGACCTACATGAATTTAGTAAGGTATTTGACAAGGTTCCGCACGGTAGGCATATTCAAAATTCAGAAGGAATGGGATCCAGGGAAGTGAGACCAGGTGGATTCAGAATTGGCTTGCCTGCAGAAAGCAGAGGCTCGTGGTGGAGGGATTGCATTCAGATTGGAGGATTGTGACTAGTGATGTCTCTCAAGTACCAGTTCTGTGACATCTGCCTTTTGTTATTTTCATGAACGTCCCCAGATGTGGGGGTAGATGGGTGGGTTGGCAAGTTTGCAGACGACACAAAGGTTGGTGATGTTGTAGATTGTGTAGAGGATTGTCGAAGATTGCAGGGAGACATTGATAGGATGCAGAAGTGGGCTGAGAAGTGGCAGATGGAGTTCAACCCGGAGAAGTGTGCGGTGGTACACTTTGTAAGGCCAAACTCCAAGGCAGAGTACAAATTAAATGGCAGGATACTTGGGATTGTATATTTGCGAGTGACGAAGTGTCTCGGCCCGAAACGTTGACTACTCGTTTCAACGGATGATGCTTGACCTGCTGACTTCATCCAGCTTGTTTGTAAGTCTCGAAGTGAATGTGCCTTTCAGAGATGTCCTGTGTGCGTGTGTGACCGGATGGTGTGCTGCGGGAAGAGCGAGGAAGGGGAGGAGTGTAGAGGCGAGAGAAATAGCGTTAGGATTGCAGATACTGATGCAAGTTGTGCGGACCCACACGACCGGACTGTGCATACAGAGTTTTGAACAGACTCAGATCATGGTGATAGATATCCAGTGGAAACGAGCGAGGAGTAATGCTGGACGTCATCTCTCCCTCATAGGGAGCAGGAGGGCCGACGTTGATGGGATGCGCTTAGCGGATGGAGTCTATCACGGAGAGGGAGAGGGGGAGGGGAGGAAACTTAGGGTAGGTGAGAGGGGTTAGAGAGAGTGTGTGAAATAGAGGCAGCAGAGAAACAGCGAAGAAAGTCTGCGTAGAAAGGGAGAGAGGGAGAGTGTGAGAGTGAGCGAGAGACATAGTGAGTTAAGGGTAGACAGAGAGTGAGTGTGGGCGTAGAGTGAGCGAGAAAGAAAGACAGAGACAGAACAGTAACCCCTGGATCGTCCAAATAAGCACGATGCGTGTCAGAAACAGTGTGAAACTCCCTCCACCGTCCCATCACACACTCTCAGGGTCAGAGACGAAGTAAATCTCCCTCTAGACCGTCCCATCACACACTCCTGGTGTCAGACACAGAGTCAATCTCCCTCCTCACCGTCCCATTACACACTTCCGGGGTCAGACGCAGAGTTAATCACCCTCCACTTCCTCCCATCCCACACTTCCGGAGTTAGACTGAAGCACCCTCCACACTGTCCCATTACACACTCCCAGGGTCCGGCACACAGTGATTCTCCCTCCAGACCATCCTGTCACACAATCCTCGTGTCAGCCAAAGAGTGAAGCTTTCTCCAAACCGTCCCATCACACAGTTACATAGTCAGATAACCAGCGAAGCTCATTAAATATTATCCCATCGCACTCACGGGGTCAGACATGTAAAGTAGCTCGCGCACCATCGCAGCACACTCTACTGGAGTCAGAAACACTGCGCAACCCTCTACCCCCTCCGTTCCCCCACTCACCAATACCCAGCCTTGCTGTGTTTCCGTATTCTCGAAGTGAATGTGCCTCTCAGAGATGGTCTGTGTGTGTGTGACCGGATGCTGTGTGCGAGAAGAGCGAGGAAGGGGAGGAGAGAAGAGGCCAGAGAAAGGGTGTTAAGAATTAGAGACTGAAGCAAGTGGTGTGGAACCACACGACAGGCCTGTGCATACAGAGCTGTGCAGAGGCTCAGATCCTGGTGATAGATATCCAGCGGAAGGGGCGAGGTGTGATACTAGAGGTTATCACTCACTGAAACTTTCCACAATTGCCTGTGACACAGAGAAGGAGGAAGGAGGGTGCGGGGGGGCGACGTAAATGTGGAACGTTCAGCAGATGGAGTGCATCTCGCAGAAGGATATGGCGCAGGGAACGTACAGTTTGTGCGAAGGGGTAGAGAGAGTGTGTGAAATAGAGGCGGAAGCGCAAAAGAATGGGGTGTTCGCGTAGAATGAGAGAGAGGGGAAGGGTGCGAGAGAAACAGAGAGTTGGGGTAGACAGAGTGCATGTGTATGGGCGAGGAGTCAACGAGAGAGAGACAGACAGAACAATAACCCCTGAGAGTCTGAATAAACACGACCCGGGTCAGACACGGTGTGAAACGCCCTCCATACTGTCCCATCACACAATGCAGGGGTCAGACACAGAGTGAATTTCCCTCCACGCCGTCCCAACACACAATCCCGGGTCGGGCACAGACTGAATCTCCCTCCACACTGTCCCATCTCACACTCCCGGTGTCAGACACAGAGTGAATCTCCCTCCACACTGTCCCATCTCACACTCCCGGGGTCAGACACAGAGTGAATCTCCCTGCACACCCGTCCCATCACAGACTCCCGCGGTCAGACACAGATTGAATCTCCCTCCACACCGTGCCATCACACGCTCTCAGGGTCCGAAGCTGATGGCAGCTCCCTCCAATCGCTCCATAACACACTCCTGGGCTCAGACACAGAGCGATGCTCCCCCCACACAGCCTTATCACACACTCCAAGGATCAGACACAGAGCGAAGCTCCCTCGCCACCGTCCCATCACACAGTCCCGTTGTCAGAGACAGGTAGAAGCTCCCTCTACACTGTCCCATTACTCACTCCCAGGGTCCGGCACACTGCGATTCACCCTCCAGCCCGTCCCGTCACACAATCCTCGTGTCAGCCAAAGAGTGAAGCTTTCTCCAAACCGTCCCCACCACACAGTTCCAGAGTCAGATAACCAGCGAAGCTCATTAAATATTATCCCAACGCCCTCACGGGGTCACTGATGTAACGAAGCTCGCGCACCATCGCAGCACACTCTACTGGAGTCAGAAACGCTGCGTAACCCTCTCCCCGCTCCGTTCTCCCCACTCACCATACTCAGCCTTGTGTGTTTCCGTAGTCTCGAAGTGAATGTGCCTCTCAGAGATGGTCCTGTGTCTGTGTGACCGGATGCTGTGTGCGAGAAGAGCAAGGAAAGGGAGGAGAGAGGAGGCGAGAGAAAGGGTGTTAAGATTGCAGATACTGAAGCAAGTGGTGTGGAACCACACGACCGGCCTGTGCATAAAGAGCTGTGCAGAGGCTCAGATCCGGGGAATAGATATCCAGCGGAAGGGGCGGGGTGTAATACCAGACGTTATCACGCACTGAAACTTTCCACAATTGCCTGTGACACAGAGAAGGAGGAAGGAGGGTGCGGGGGGCGACGTAAATGCTGAACGTTTAGCAGATGGAGTGCATCTCGCAGAAAGATATGGGCGCAGGGAACGTACAGTATGTGCGAAGGGGTAGAGAGAGTGTGTGAAATAGAGGCGGAAGCGCAAAAGAGTGGAGTGTTCGCGTAGAAAGAGAGAGAGGGAAAGGGTGCGAGAGAAACAGAGTGTTGTGGTAGACAGAGTGTATGTGTTTGGGCGAGGAGTCAACGAGAGAGAGAGACAGACAGAACAATAACCCCTGGATAGTCTGAACAAAAACGTCCAGGGTCAGACACGGTGTGAAACGCCCTCCACACTGACCCATCACACAGTGCAGGGGTCAGACACAGAGTGAATTTCCCTCCACGCCGTCCTAAAACACAATCCCGGGTCGGGCACAGACTGAATCTCCCTCCACACCGTCGGATCACACACTCCCGGGGTCAGACACAGAGTGAATCTCCCTCCTCACCGTCCCGTCACACACTCCCGTGGTCAGACACAGATTGAACCTCCCTCCACAACATTCCTTCACACAATTCCGGAGTACGACACAGAGTGAAACCCCTCCACTCTGTCCCATCACACACTCCCGGGGTCAGACACAGATTGAACCTCCTTCCACAACATTCCATCACACAACGCCGGAGTCCGACACAGAGTGAAACCCCTCCACTCCGTCCCATCACACACTCCCGGGGTCAGACACAGAGTGAATCTCCCTCCACACCGTCCCATCGCACAATCCCGGGGTCAGACACAGAGTGAATTTCCCTCCACACCGTCCCATCACACTCACCCGGGGTTAGACCCAGAGTGAATCTCCCTCCGCACCGTCCCATCACACACTCCCGAGGTCAGACACAGAGTGAATCTCCCTCCACACCGTCCCATCGCACTCTCCCGGGGACAGACACAGAGTGAGTCTCCCTTCACACTGTCCCATCACTCATTCCCGGTGTCAGACACGGAGTGAATTTCCCTCCACACAGTCCTATCACACAATCCCTTTGTCAGCCAAAGAGTGAAGCTTCCTCCAAACCTTCCCACCACACACTTCCAGGGTCAGATAACCATTGATGGGTGTAGGGAAAGTACAGGATGTGAGGGAAGAGAGAGTGTGAGAAATAGTGGGAACAGAGTAAAACAGAAGAAAGACTGCGTAGAAAGGGAGTGAGACATTGAGAGTTGGAGGTAGTCGGGAGAGTGTGTGGGGGGCCATAGAGCGAGAGCGAGAGAGAGAGAGAGAGAGAGAGAGAGAGAGAGAGAGAGAGAGAGAGAGAGAGAGAGAGAGAGAGAGAGAGAGAGAGAGAGGAGAGAGAGAGAGAGAGAGAGAGAGAACCCCCGGATCATCAGAACAAACACGGCTGGGGTCAGACACAGAGTGAATCTCCCTCCACACAGTCCCATCACACACTCCCGGGGTCGAACACAGAGTGAATCTCCACACCGTCCCATTACACACTCCTGGAGTGAGACACAGTGTGAAACTCCCTCCACACAGTCTTATAACACACTCCGAGTCATCAGACATTCACAGGGTTAGACACAGAGTAATTCTCCCACCACACCTTCCCATCACAGAATCTCAGGTTCCGATGCAGATGGCAGCTCCCTCCACATCGTCCCATCACACAATCCCGGTATCAACCAATGAGTGAAGCTTCCTCAAATCCATCCCACCACACAGCTCCAGGCTCAGAAAACAATCGAAGCGTCCTAAGTATTATCCCAACGCAGTCACGGGGTCAACCATGTAAAGTAGCTCGCGCACCATCGCTGTAATGGAGTCAGAAACACTGCGCAACTCTCTCCTCCTCCGTTCTCCCCACTCACAATTCTCGATTTGAGTATGGCTCTAAGAGATTGTGTGTGTGTGTGTGTGTGTGTGTGTGTGTGTGTGTGTGTGTGTGTGTGTGTGTGTGTGTGTGTGTGTGTGTGTGTGTGTGTGTGTGTGTGACCGGATGCTATGTTGCGAGAAGAAAGTGGGGGGGCGGGAGAGAAAAAGTCATGTAACGGGTGTTAAGATTGCAGATACTGAAGCAAGTGGTGTGGAACCACATGGCCGGACTGTGCATGTGGAGGGGCGCTGATCCTGTTGATAGATATCCAGTGGAAAGGACGAGGTGTAATACTAGACGTAATCTCACCCTCATACTCCCCACAATTACCTGTGACACAGAGAGGGAGGAAGGAACTCCCTGTACACCGCCCCATCACACACTCCCAGGGTCAGACACAGAGGGAATCTCCCTCCACACCTTCCCATCAGACAATGGCGGGGTAGGACACAGAGTGTAGCTAACTCCACCCCGTCCCATCACACACTCCCGGAGTCAGACAGAGAATGGAGCTCCCTCCACACCGTCCCGAGGAAGATGTGGAACGTTTAGGACGTAAATGTGAAACGTTTAGCTGATGGAGTGTATCTTGGAGCCGAAGATGGGCGTAGGGAACGTACAGGATGTGAGAGGGAGTGGAGAGAGTGTGTGGAATAGAGGTGGTAGAGCAAAAGAGAAGAGAGTCCGCGTAGAAAGGAAGAGATGGAGAGAGTGCGAGAGACACAGAGAGTTCGGGGTAGACAGAGAGTGTCGGGGGGGGGGGGTACGGCAAAAGAAAAACAGACAGAGAGCGAGAGAGAGAACAATAACCCCTGGATGGTAGAAAGTAACACTACCGGGGTCAGATACAGTGCTAAACTCCCTCCACACCATTCCATCACACAATGCTGGAGTACGACACAGAGTGAATCTCCCTCCTCACTGTCCTATCACACACTCCCGGGGTCAGACACAGAGTGAATCTCTCTCCACACCGACCCATCATACATACACTCCCGGGGTCAGTCACCGGTTATTGTTATTGTTAAGGTTATTTCTCTCTCTCTCTCTCTCTCCTCTCCTCTCTCTCTCTCTCTCTCTCTCTCTCTCTCTCTCTCTCTCTCTCTCTCTCTCTCTCTCTCTCTCTCTCTCTCTCTCTCTCTCTCTCTCTCTCTCTCTCTCTCTCTCTCTCTCTCTCTCTCTCTGTCAACATTAGGAGCGGGTGATGGAGGATTTTACCTCAGTTGCCAGAAGAATTTGCTTTCAGGGATAGAGAGGTTCTTCTTGAGTGTGTAAGCATTCTGGTGGTCTGGTGGAGTTCCAGAAGGGAAGTCATGGTTGCCCTGGATTCAACGTTCGAATGCAACTCATTGACGTTTAGTCGATATTGGCACCGGTTCCCGTTCATCTCCTGATATTGTTCTCAAAGAGTCTGCTAGTCTCGATCGGAAGTGATCGGAGAGTGACCAATCTCTGTGAAGAAGAAAAGAAAAGATTATGAAAGGTTCAGAGAGTTAGATAATGTTAGCGTTCTGGAAGACTAGCAGGCTAACGGGAAGGAGCTAACCAGTGAAATTAGGAGAGCGAGAAGGGGCCATGTGAAGGCCTTGGCGGGCAGGATTCAGAAAAACCCAAGACATTCTAGAAATATGTGTAAAGCAAGAGGACAAGACGTGAACGAATTGGACCCAACAAGTGTGACAGTAGGAAAGTGTGTATGGAACCGGATGAAATAGCAAAGGTATTTAATGAATACTTTGCTTCAGTATTTACTACGGAAAAGGTTCTTGGTGATAGTCCTGATAACTTGCAGCAGACTGAAAACTTTCAGCATGTAAATATTAAGAGAGGTTCCGGCGGATTAGAGGGCTGCTGATGTTATTCCTTTATTCAAGAAAGGTAGTAGAGATTGACCGAGAAATTATAATCCAGTCAGTCTTACCTCTCTTGTGGGTAGGTCGATGGAGAAGATCCTGAGAGGCAAGATTTCTGAACAGTTTGAGAGGTATGATATGAGTAGGAACAGTCAGATTGGCTTTGTCAAGGGCAGCTTGAGCCGTACGAGCCTGACTGAATTTTTTGAGGATGCGGCTAAACACGTTGATGGAGGAAGTGCAGTAGATGTGGAGTATATGGATTTCGGCAAGGCATTTGATAAAGTACATGCATGGCTTATTGAGGATGTAAAGAGGAATGGGATTCAAGGGAACATTCCCTTGTGAATCCAGAACTGGCTTGGCCACAGAAGGCAGATAGTGGGTGTGGACGGGTCATATTCTGCAAGGAGGTCGGTGACCAGTGGGGTGCCTCAGCGGTCTGTTCTCGGACCCTTACTGCTCGTTATTTTTATAAATGACCCGGATGAGGAAGTGGATGGATGGGTTAGTAAGTTTGATGATGACACAAAGGTTGGAAGTGTTGTGGAGAAATGTAGAGTGCAGTTAGCGTTTACAGCAGGACATTGATTGGATGCAAAACTGGCCGGAGACGTAGCAGATGGAGTTCAAACCAGATACCTGTGAAGTGGATCAGTTTGATCGGTCAATAATATGGCAGGATATAGTAATAATGGTAAGAATCTTGGCCCTGTGGAGGATCGGAGAGATCTTTGGGTCGGAGTCCAGAGGAAGATCAAAGCAGCTGCGCAGGTTGACTCTGTGGTTATGAAGGCGTACGGGGTATTGGCCTTCATCAATCCTGGATTTCAAATTAGAGCTGAGAGGTAATGTTGCAGCTATATATGCTCCTGACCAGACCCCACTTGGAGTACTGTGCCCAATTCTGGTCGCCTACGGGAAGGATGTGGAAGCCATAGAAAGTGTGCAGCGAATATTTACAATGATGTTTCCTCGATTCGAGAGCATGCCTTATGATATTGGTTGAGTGAACTTGAGCGACGGAGGATGAGAGGTGACCTAACAGAGGTGGAAACGATGATAAGAGGCATTAATCGTGCGGTTAGTCATAGGCTTTTTCTCCCCCAGGAAAACCAACACGGGTTTAAAGAGCTGGAGAGTTGGTAGAGATGAGATGTCAGGGGTATGTTTTTTTTCTTACTCAGAGAGTGGATAGTGCGTGGAAATGGCTGCCGGCAACGGTGGTGGAGGCGGATAAGATAGGGTATTTTAGAAGCTTTTAGATACGTACATGGAGCTTAGTGAAGGGCTATAGGTAAGCCAAGTAATCTCTAAAAGAGGGACATGTTCGGCACAACTCTGTGGGCCGAAGAGCCTGTATAGTGCTGTAGGTTTTTCTATGTTTCTATGAAAACTGCGCAACTCAGAACATGGGTCCGAGCAAAATACCATCCAGGACTCTCGTTCTTTCCACAGAGTCTCCGTTTGTTACCCATATTAACGAATCCCCTGTCAGGACAGCTCGCCTCTGCTCTCCCTCACATTCCCTTCTGAGCCACAGAACGTTAAACAGAGCCACCAAACTGCTGTCAGCAACTACCACCACACACACACACCACACTCTCTCTCTCTCTCTCTCTCTCTCTCTCCTCTCTTCTCTCTCTCTCCTCTCTCTCTCTCTCTCTCTCTCTCTCTCTCTCTCTCTCTCTCTCTCTCTCTCTCTCTCTCCCTCTCTCTCTCTCTCTCTCTCTCTCTCACAAAACTGCATCCGAAATGTGTGGTTGTGTATGTGTGTAAGGGGGGGGGGGTGTGGGGGTAGAAGCTGAAATGGAATATATTGCTGGTGGATATAGTGGACACTAGAGTGAGTGTTGTCCACGCAGAGCTGTCGAAAGATTCCGAACCGAGAGGTCAATATCCTGTGGAAAGGGGGAGATGTGACAACAGGCATTAACATTCACCTTCCTCCTCACACATCCCTCTGATCACAGAGAAGGGGGGTGGTGTAGCGGAGTGAGGTACAGATATACAGAGGGGAGTAGGGGAGGTATGGGAAGACGGAAATAGATTTAGGGTGTAGGGCAGGGCAGGGTGCTGCATCCGACTAAGTGTATGGGGGAAGGAATTCGGTACGGAGACGTGGAGGTTTGTAAGAGAGGGAAAAGTGAAGGTGACGGGAGGGGTCCCTCTATTAACATTATGTATTCCCCAGCCTTGTACACCAAAATCCCTCTCTCTTTCAACACTTCCCAATGTTCACAATCCAGGTCGTTCCCTGCTGCAACAAATTAAAAAGCGCTTAAGTTCCAAGTTACCAAGAGCACCTTTGCCAGCAAACATCTTGTCCACATCCACACATTGCAGATCCTTTCTCATCCAAGACAAACTTGGCCTTGCTCCAATTTAGAATCTAAACCTGAGGAACGTCCTATCGTTTCCGACATTTACTTGAAGCTAATGACTTCCTGATCACTAGATACAAAGTATGCCCCTGAAGAAAACTCTGATACCCGTCTTATCTCATGCCGCAGTAGCAGATCAAGTATTGCTCTCTCTCTCTCTCTCTCTCTCTCTCTCTCTCTCTCTCTCACTGTCTCTCTTTCTCTCTCTCTTCTCTCTCTCTCTCGTCTTCGTACTGATTAAGGAATCTTACCTGAACTGAACATTTTCGACAAACTCTATCGCACTGGTCCTTTTGCAGAGTGCGACTCAGTCAATAGGTGGAAAGCTGAAATGATCTGCTATCACAATCTTATATTTCCTGCAACTGTCTAAGATGTACGGAGAATTCAGGGTGACCTGGATAGGCTGGGTGAGTGGTCAGATACTTGGCCGATGGCGTTTAATGTGAATAAGTGTGAGGTTATCCACTTTGGGAGTAAGAACAGGAAGGCAGATTATTAGCTGAACGGTATAGAGTTGGGTAAGGAAGTAATACAAAGAGATCTCGGAGTCCTTGTTCATCAGTCACTGAAGGTGAATGAGCATGTGCAGCAGCCAAAGAAGAAGGCTAATGGAATGTTGGGCTTTATTACAAAGGGAATGGTGTACAAGAGCAAGGAAATCCTCTTGCATTTGTACAGAGCCCTGGTGAGACCACACCTGGAGTATTGTGTACAGTTTTTGGTCTCCAGGGTTAAGGAAGGACATCCTGGCTGTAGAGGGAGTGCAGCGTAGATTCACGAGGTTAATGCCTGGGATGTCTGGACTGTCTTACGCAGAGAGGGTAGAGAGACTGGGCTTGTACACGCTAGAATTAAGGAGATTGAGACGGGATCCGATTGAATCAAATACGATTATTAAGGGATTGGACAAGATAGAGGCAGGAAATATGTTCCAGATGCTGGGAGAGTCCAGTACCAGAGGGCATGGTTTGAGAATAAGGGGTAGGTCATTTAGGACAGAGTTAAGGAAAAGCATCTTCTCCCAGAGAGTTGTGGGGGTCTGGAATGCACTGCCTCGGAAGGTAGTGGAGGCCAATTCTCTGAATGCTTTCAAGAAGGAGCTGGATAGGTATCCTATGGATAGGGGAATCAAGGGATATGGGTACAAGGCAGGAACCGGGTATTGATAAGGAATTGATCAGCCATGATCTCAAAATGGCGTTGCAGGCTCGAAGGGCCGAATGGTCTAGTTCTGCACCTATTGTCTATTGTCTATTGTCTATTGTCTATCTCTCTACAGATTTGTTCCTCCTAATCCAGCGGATCGTTGGCTGTTCTAAAATGTGGCCATTAATTTCTTGTCCTCATTTCTTCATTTCCGTTGATGAATGAAGAACAGTAGATGTTATGTACATGGATTTCAGCAAGGCATTTGATAAGGTTCCCCATGCGAGGCTTATTGAAAAAGTAAGGAGGCATGGGTTCAAAGGGGACAATACTTTGTGTATCCAGAACTAGCTTACCCACAGAAGGCAAAGAGTAGTTGTAGACGGGTCATAATCTGCGTGGATTTCGTTCACCAGTGGTGTGCCTCAGGAATCTGTTCTCCGACCCTGACTGTGCTTGACTTTTATAAATGACCTGTGTGAGGAAGTGGAGGGCTGGGTTAGTAAGTTTGCTGATGACCCAAAGGTTGGAGGTGTTGTAGATAGTGTGGAGGGCTGTCAGAGGTTACAGCGGAACAATGATAGAATGCAAAACCGGGCTGAGAAGTGGCAGATGCAGTTCAACTCAGATAAGTTTGAAGAGGTTCCGTTTAAGAGACTTTCAGAAAGCCTTTGATAAGGTCCCACACAGGATATTAGTAGGCAAAATTAAAGCACACGGTATGGAGGGTAGGGTACTCACATGTATAGAAAATTGGTTCGCTGACAGGAAACAAAGAGTAGGCATTAATGGGTCATTTTCAGAATGGCACGCAGTGACGAGTGGGGTACCGCAAGGCTCGGTGCTGGGACCGCAGCTATTTACAATATACATTAATGATTTAGATGAAGGGATTAAAAGGAACATTAGCAAATTTGCAGATGAGACAAAGCTGGGGTAGAGTGTGGAAAATAAGGAGGGTGTCAGGAAAATGCAGGGTTACTTGGACAGACAGAGTAAGTGGACAGATTCATGGCAGATGCATGGCAAATGCAGTTTAATGTGGATAAATGTGAGGTTATCCACTTTGGTGACAAGAACAGGATGGCAGATTACTATCTGAATGGTGTCAAGTTAGGAAAAGGGGAAGTACAACGAGATCTGTGTGTCCTTGTTAATCAGTCATCGAAAGTAAGCATGCAGGTACAGCAGGCAGTGAAGAAAACTAATTGCATGTTGGCCTTCAACACAAGCGGAGTTGACTATGAGAGGAAAACGGTCCTTCTGCGGTTGTACAGGGCCCTGGTGAGACCACACCTGGAGTATTGTGTGCAGTTTTGATCTCCAAATTTGAGGAAAGACATTCTTGCTATTGAGGGAGTGCAGCGTAGGTTCACGAGGTTATTTCCCAGAATGGCGGGACTGTCATATGTTGACAGATTGGAGTGACTAGGCTTGTATAGACTGAAATATAGAAGGATGAGAGGGGAACTGATCGAAACATATAAGATTGTTAAGGGATCTAGACAGGCTAGAGGCAGGAAAAATATTCCCGATGTTCGGGGAGTCCAGAACCAGAGGCCACAGTTTAAGAATAAGGGGTAGTTATTTAGAACAGAGTTGAGCAAAAACTTTTTTCATCCAGAGAGTTGTGAATCTATGGAATTCTCTGCCTCAGAAGGCAGTGGCGGCCAATTCTCAGGATCCTTTCAAGATTATTTAGATAGAACTCTTAAATATAGCGGAGTCAAGGGATTTGAGGAGAAGGCAGGAACGGGGTACTGATTGTGGATGATCAGCCATGATCATTTGAATGGCCGTGCTGTCTCGAAGGGCCAAATGGCCTACTCCTGCACCTATTGTCAATTGTCTATTGACGTTTTGATAGGTACACGGAGCTTAGAAAAAATAGAGGGCTATGGGTAAACCTAGCAATTTGTAAGGCAGGGGCATGCTCGCAACAACTTTGTAGACGTAAGGGCCTGTGTTGTGCTGTATGTTTTCTGTGTTTCCACCCATAAAGCCTCACGACGAATTCTCTTGTCTGTTCTGACTGCGCTCTGCGGTGACATTTTCTCAGCCCTGTAATGTCACCCCTCCTCCTTTAATTCTTCCGCTTTCTCACGTCTAAAAATATTGAACCCCGAAATATCGTGTTGTCCGGCTTGCTCCTCCTACACCCAATTCTGAATAACGGCTACAATATCAGAATTCACTGTGTTGATTCCTGCCCTGAGCTCCCCTGCCAGTCTTTAAATCTTACTGCATTGAAATATACGGAGCTCAGAGCACCAGTCGCTTGATGCACAACCTCTTGATTCCTGACTTTTTCTGAGGTCTCAACCACATCTGTCTCCATATCGACTCCGCCATCTGCTCTCGAACTCTGAATCCCAACCCACTGCAAATCGAGTTCAACAACTCTCCCAAAAACTCTCATACACAGTACTGACAAACCTGACCTCTAGGATATCAGCTGCACTCCAGTTTATGTGTAAACCGTCTTCCATCTCTTCTGTACACGTCCCACCTTCCTTGAAAACAATACAGTGATTCCAATTTTGTGGAGCCCTCCCATCGACACCAGCACTTGAGCTACGTGCTAAACTGTCTGGTCTTCCTCTGTCTGGGCACAACTGGGACGGGTAGTGGTCCTGTCCTTTAATTTAATAGCTAAATCCCTGACCCCATTTTGCAAAACCACCTTCACATACATACCGATTTTATTTGTACATTTATGCTGCTCACTCAGCCTCTTAAGAATCAAAGAGAATAAATGGTGTGCTGAGAAAAGAGGAAGGAAGGGGCGGAGAGTGGGGCCACAGAAAGGGTGTTCAGGTTGCAGCCGTTAGAGCAGAACGTGTGAGCTACCATTTTCTTGCTCCCTATCTCTGATTAGAGTCAACTTAAACGCCGATCTCCGACCCATTACTAGGAGTCAGAGGCAGAGCGAGAATCCCTCCATACAATCCCATCGCACACTCCTAGAAACATACACGGAGTAAAGCTCCCTCCGTAACGATCCATTCCACACTACCGGGGTCAGACACAGAGTGAACCTCCCTCCACACAGCTCCCATTATGCACCCCCGGGTTCAGACACAGACAAAAACCCCTTCCGCACCTTCCCATCACACAGTCCCGGGATCAGATACAGACAGTAGCTCACCCTACACCGACCCATCACACTGCTGGTGTCAGACATGTGAACAACCCCCCGCACCATTGCAGCGCAGTGTACAATAGTCTGAAAATGTGTGCAGCTCCTTCTCTCCCCCGGTCTCCCCACTCACCAATACCGAGCACTTCGGCGTTCCAGCAGACTCGAGCTGTGTGTGTCTCTCGGAGATGGTGTGTGTGTCTGTGTGACCGGATGGCGTGCTGCCAGAAGAGGAAGGAAGGGGAGGAGAGAGGAGGCCAGTGAAAGGGTGGTGGGGCTGCAGCCACTGATGGTGGGACCACGTGACCGGTCTGTGCATGTAGAGCTGTGGAGAGGCTCAGAAACTGGTGGCAGATATCCGGTGGATGGGGGGAGGTGCAGCACCAGACGTCCTCTCTCACTCATAGTCACCACAGTTGTCTGTGAGCACAGAGACGGGAGGGGGGCGACGGTGATTGTGAGGGTTTTAGAGGATAGAGCGTGTCACGGAGAGTGGGTGAGCCACAGGGAAGGTAGAGGATGAGGGACACGGCGAAGTGAGGGAGCGGTTCACGGTGACGGGGGAGCTTGCAAGGGAGGGGGGGGTGACGGAGACGGGTGTGGTGTAGGAGAGGGACTGTTTGACGGAGATTCCCCAGATCCTTTGATCTCTTCCCACCCGATGAGTTTAAACAGCACTCTGCGATTTTCTACAGAGCAGAGAACATCAGTAACAGAGCGGAACAGACCCTTCGGCCCAAAATTTTGTGATATACCAAATACACCAAATCTCTTCTGCAGACACCATGTCAGTCTCCCCCCATTCCCTGCACACCAACGAGCCTGTTAAACAGCCTTAAACGCCTTTGTGAATCTCCCTCCACCACCAGCGCTGGCAGCACGTTACAATCACTCACCAAACCCTTTGTCAACAGAAACGTACCAAACACATCTCCCTTCAACTTACACCCTCTCACCCTAAAGCTGGCCCTCCGGTATGAGACATTCCCACCCTGAGGGTAAAAATACCCGCTGTCTGGTCAGTCTGTGTCTCACGTAATGACGTAAACAGCTGTCAGGTGTACACTCAGACTCCCCCGCTCCAGAGAAAAAAAACGAAAATTTCTGACATCTGCTTTTACATTTTGCTCTCTATTCCTGTCATCGTCCCAGTGAACCCTCCTCTTTATCCTCTCCAAAGATCCTCACACTCATCCTGTAACGGGGCGACCCGAAATGAATGAGTGAACTCGGAAACATCATATACAGACCCAATCCCTATCTACTTTGTCCGTCGGTTCCTCGGCACCCTGATCCTGTTCACTGAAATCGCGCTCTCCTTCAGTTCTTCCCACTATTCACGGTTCGGTCCCTTCCCTTCTACACTGAGGATAAACAACGCTTGGGCTCCAACTTGCCAAGTAGAACTTTGCCGGAAAACAACCCGTTCGAATCCGCACTTGCCAGATCATTCCCGACTCCAATAAAGTTGGCCTTTATCCAATTTAGAATCTAAAACGGAGGTCAGACCTATCCTTTTCCATAAACACCTTGTATCTAATGGCATTATCATCACTCGGTGAAAATTGTTGCCCGTTTCAAGCTTTTGTCCCCTGCCTTGTCCATTCCGTAGGAGGAGATCATGTATTGCACTCTCTCCTTAGAACTTTATAGGTACTGATAAAATAAACTTTCTTTAAGATATTTGACAAACTACCCCACTGTTCTTTCACTGCATGGGACTCACAGTCAATACCAGGAACGTTAACATCACCCATGATCACAACCTTATGTTTCTCATAACAGTCTGCGATCTCTCTACAGATTTGTTCCTCTGAATCCCCAGGACTGTTAGGTGGTCGATAATGTGTCTAATGAGCGAGTTCTTACCTCATTCCTCAGATCCACCCGTGAAGCCTCACCTGGACCAGTTCTCCAGTCTCACCTGACTCAGCATCGCCGTGATAGTTTCCATGTCCAGTAAAGCTGTCCGTCGATCTTCAATTATTCCCGCATTAGTCTGACTAAAACAGCCGATACCCGGGAATACTGAGCGAACGGTCCTGCCCATCCTGCAACCAACACTCACGCCTGGCTGAAATATCATGCTTCCAGGCGTTGGCCCCTGGCCTGAGCTGGTCAAACTTCTGTACAATACTTCCTGCATTGAAACGGACGCTACTCAGACATGAGTCCCAGCAGACTCAACATTCTGCTACTCAACATTATCTGAGGTCGGAACAACATCTGTTCCAACAACCACTCCACTATCTGTTCAGGCGTTCTGGTCTTCATCCCCATGCAACTCTCGTTTAAACCCCACCACTCCCCCTTTCTGATGGCAAAACTTCCCGCTGGGATACAAGTTCCCCTCAAATTCAGGTGTAAACTGAGAGTTGCTGATGGGAGAGGAAATGAAAGAGCTGAGCATCGTGAGGGCGGTGTGGCCCAGTCTCCAGGCAGGAGTGTGTGGTGCCCCCTAGTGTTCGCTCAGCAGAAAACAAAATCTGTTCTGGCCAATTGTAGGATTCAGTGGGGGTGCATGTGTAAACCCCAGGTTCGGCCGGCTACATTAGACTAGAGGAAGACAGTCACCGCACCCTCCCACCCCACGCCAGAACGATGAAGTCTTGTTTGAGTGGATACTGCCTGACGTTTTCCCCTTGTACAACTCAGAATCACGAAAGAGCAGACGGTACACCAAATGCGATTAAAGAGATGTGCTTCATAATTGGAAACAAAGAGAAAAAGGGCAAATTTCAGTGAAAGTTTATTGTGCAAGTTGGGGCGCACGGTTCTCCGTCCTTGAATTCCACATCGATTTCCACCGATTTCCACCGATCGCCGTCAATTGATGTCAGTCAATGGAAGGAAATGGTGTCGACCCACACGACCGGCCTGTCCACACAGTATAGTGAAAGCTCAGAACAGAGTAATCGATATCCGGTGGAGTGGGGCGAGGTGTTGTTACACCAGGCGTCACCTCTCCCCCTTCCTCCCCAGAATTCAATATGAACAAAGAGGGAGGGATATACAGGAGGGAGAGTGTTGATGGAACCATGGATGGCTGTAGGGAATGGAGCGGGTCAGGGAGACGGAATCAGGAGTTGTGAAAGGAGGAGATAACGTAAACGACGAGGGGTGTAGGGGACGGAGCGGTGATGTAGACGCGTTGTGTAGAAGAGGAAGCTGGTGACTGAAAGGAGGTGTATGGTGTAGGGCTGTCGTGTCTGACGGTGACGAGGTTGTTCGGCGACGAAGGAGGATTGACGAAAATGACAACGAAGGGTGTTGTAGGGGAGGAAGGGCTGATGGAGACAGGGAAGTGCACAGTGACTGCTGGTGGTGACAGAGACTGGCGGTGTGTAGAAGAGCGAGGGGGTCATGCAGCCGACCAAGGGTGAAGTGAAGGGATAGATTGACTAGACCGGGTAGTGGTGTAGAAGTGGGAGGGAATCACGGAGAGGGAGCGGATTTTAGTGGAGGGATGGGCTGACGTAAAACAGTTTGTGTCTAAGGGAGGGAATACATGACGGAGACTTGCAGGGGTGCAGGTGAGTAAGTACACGAGTTGGGAAGTCACGTTGCAGTTTAACAGGACATTGGAGAGGGGCATATTGTTCGGCTCTGCTCACCCCCTTCACTTCCATGACCTCTGTCTCGACGGATGATGTAAGAATCATCCTTCAGGTGGGTGAAATCTCGCCAGGTATCGGGTTCCGAATGTGTTTCTAGTAGGGCACTGAAAACCTTTGTTACCAACAGGCTGGATTGTTCAAGGACTCGGTGGTGAGGAAGGCAAATAAAATTTCCCAGGCAAGGATTTAATTTTAAGGAATTGATGTGGCCTCATTTGGAGTTTGCTACGCTGTCACTTTCACTTTAAGACTCGGACTGACAATTTCTGCCTGACACATTCCTTCCTGGAATGTCTGTAATTAAATGGATTGTGCTGAGCACTCAGTGCTCAACCGTAGGAGATCCATTTCTAGCACTGTGGGTTGTGATTGTCACTTTGGATGTAGTTACTGCCGTCTTGTTTATTTTGAGTCTGAGTCTGATTCAATTCCAGACCTTACTCTGCACTTGGGTTGACACCATCCATAACTCCCTGGCTACAGAAGGTATTGTGACGTCAGGAGTTTGTGACGATTTGGTGTCTCGTTGAACACGAGCAAATGTCTACGGATGTCCGCTGGAGGGCGCTCTGTCCAATCGCATCACCGCCTAGTGTGGAGTCGGCAACGCCCAGGGTGGCCAGAGACTGCAGAGGGAAGCAGACTCAGACAACTCCGTCACGGACACCACCGCTCCCACTCTTCCCCTCCACCATTTCAGGAGTACACCTTCGGCATTTTGTGGTATTTATAATCTTTTTGTAATTTACATTAATTTTACATTTCTGCGCCGGACTGATGCTGAAATGAACAAATCGCAGGTGGTTTAAGTCACAAATAATAACGCTGGCCTTCATCAGTCAGGACACTGAGTACAGGCGCCCGGAGCTGACGTTGCAGTTGTACAAGACGCCCGTGAACCCGCATTGGAGTAGGGTGTTCGGTTCTGCGTGCTCTGCTGCAGCGAAGATGCCATTGAGCTGGCAAGAGTGCAGGTGGATATTTACGAGGATGTTGCCAGGACTCGAGGGACTGAGTTATGGAGAGAGGTGGGGTAGGTCAGGACTTTATTCTTTGGAATGAAGGGGGAGAGGGTAAATACGCCTAGTCTTTTCTCCCTATGCTCGGGGAATCGAGAATCAGAGGGCACAGGATTCAGATGAGAGTGGGGAAGATAGAGGAGGAAGAGAGAGATGGGTTAGATAAGATGGGAGAGGGACGTTAGAGGGGCGGGGAAATAGAGGGCGCGATTGGGAGAACAGGTGCGATAGAGGTGGAGGGAAGGGAAGGAGAGGCAAAGGGCAGATAAGATGGGGGAGTGAGAGACCGGGGTGAAAGAGGAATTATCAGTTGATTCAACTCGCCCCCACTGGCTGTTGACAGAGATCCTGGATCTCTTCAGGACTATTCGCGTACAAAGATGCGGCCGTCTCGCAGATGAAACGGTGTTTATCACGATTGCAAGAGGTACTCTTCCTGGACGATTTGCATCCGGTGCATTAGAACTTGCCAGCGTTCATCTTGTACACGACATGAGAGGCCACTTTCCTATCAAAAAGAGTTAGACAATCTCAACAGAAGCAAAATAGATCCAGTAGGCAACCCAGACAGTTTTCTAGAAATATTCCCACTACTCCACTCTCTCCACGGCCCGTGTCAGTCTCCAGACTAAACTCACTGCGGGGCACCGGGACGGGTTGTTGCGGTGGGCCGACAGGAGATAACGGAGTCGGTGATGTGTACAGAGAGGGAGTGTGTCACGAAGACGGGTCAGCTTGTAAGGGAGGGACGGTGACGGGGACGGGAGTGGTGTAAAGGAAGGAGTGTGTGACGGAGACAGGGAGCAGTGCAGGAGAATGAGTGTAGACGGAGATGGAGAGGAGTCTTGGAGAGGGAGGGGATTTTGCATGCGGGGAGATTGTGTCCCTGCTGTGGTGAAGGTCGTGACAGTGTGTCGGTATCGTTGGGCGGTGGGTTCGTGTTATGCTGCAAGGCGTGTCGGTGTGTCGGTGTCACGATGAGTGGCGTGGTCATCTCCCGTTGTGAGCTGTGCCGGTGTCACGCTGCGGGTTGTGTCTGTGTAGTAGTGAGGGCTGTGTCGGTGTCACGGTGAGGGGAGTGTCTGTGTAGTGGTGAGGGCTGTGTCGGTGTCACGGTGAGGGGTGTGTCTGTGTAGTAGTGAGAGCTGTGTCCGTGTCACGGTGAGGGGGGTGTCTGTGTAGTTGTGAGGGCTGTGTCGGTGTCACGATGACGGGGGTGTCTGTGTAGTAGTGAGGGCTGTGTCGGTGTCACGGTGAGGGGGGTGTCTGTGTAGTAGTGAGGGCTGTGTCGGTGTCACGGTGAGGGGGGTGTCTGTGTAGTTGTGAGGGCTGTGTCGGTGTCACGATGACGGGGGTGTCTGTGTAGTAGTGAGGGCTGTGTCGGTGTCACGGTGAGGGGGGTGTCTGTGTAGTTGTGAGGGCTGTGTCGGTGTCACGATGACGGGGGTGTCTGTGTAGTAGTGAGGGCTGTGTCGGTGTCACGGTGAGGGGGGTGTCTGTGTAGTTGTGAGGGCTGTGTCGGTGTCACGATGACGGGGGTGTCTGTGTAGTAGTGAGGGCTGTGTCGGTGTCACGGTGAGGGGGGTGTCTGTGTAGCAGTGAGGGTTGTGTGGCTCGTTCACTGCCTATGTCGAGACGTCGTTCCCTAAGTTTCTCAATGCAGCGTCATATTCCTTCATCTACCCTGCCCCCTGAATTTCCCATCCCATGAGTTCAAAACACTTCTTGCCCCTCCTGTAGAGCCAGTGAAATGTCTCCCTCGATCTGCCCTCCCCACCGTCCCTGGTAGCACAGTACAATCACCCACCAGTCTCTGTGTGAATAAAAAAACTTGCCAACCTCATCTCCTTTGAACTTACCCCTCTCACCTTAATGCATGCTCTGTGGTATGAGACATCTTCATCCTGGGGTAAAAACACCCGCTGTCTGTTCCATCTGTGTCGCTTGTCGCGATATAATCATCTACCAGTTGTCCCCTCAGCCTTCGCCGCTACAGACAAAAGAAACCAAAAATTCCGGCTACTGCCCACAGATAGTGCTCTGCATTCCGGGCAGCATCCTGATGAATCCCTTCTTGATCCTCTCCAAAGACCCCCACACATTTCCTTTATCGGAACGTTAGAAATTAATCAGGGAGCTCCGACATGTCAAACCCAGTCCCAACTCCTATCTGTTCCGCCCCTGTGTTTCCCGGCTCTCTTCCCCAATCATAATGTGTGAACCCCAATCCTCTACATTAAAGTCCCTCTCTCCTTCAACACCTCCCATTATTAAACTACGGGCCCTTCCCTTCAACACTGAGGTTAAACAGCTCCAACTTAGCAGGCACATATTTGCCAGAAAACAACCTGGCCGAGTCCACACTTGCCAGATAATTCTGGACCCCAATAAATACGGCCTTCATTCAATTTAGAAACTAAACCCGGTCAAAAATATCCTTTTCCATAATTACCTTGTATCTAATGGCATTATCATCAATAGATGATAATGTGGTAGCCTGCACACACTTCTGTCCCCTGACTCCTCCCATTCTATCGCACCCTCCCGTTGGGAATTTTTACCTACTGATTAGGGAACTATTTGACAATCCATCCCACTGGTCCTTCCACAGTATGGGACTCACAGTCAATACCGAGAAGGAAAATCACCGAATATCACAACCTAATGTTTCTTTACAGATTTGTTCCTCTGAATCCCCGGGACTATTACGTGATTGATAATATGGCCCCATGATCAAGTTCATACCTTTCTTATTCCTCAGTTCCTCCCAAAAACCCTCTTTGACGAGTTCCCCAGTCTGTCCTGGCTGAGCACCGCCGTGACATTTTCCCTGACTGTAAAGCCGCCCCTCACCATTGATTTATTTGCTCATTAGCGCGACTAAAACAGCCGAAAACCGGAACATTAAGCTAAAAGTCCTGTCTCTCCTGCAACCAAGTCTCACTACTGGCTACAATCTCATACTTCCAGACGTTGGCCCCGACCCTGAGCTGACCTGCCTTTCGTATAATACTTCCTGCATTGAAACGTACACAGCTCAGAACATGGGTCCCAGCTGGCTCAACTTTCTTCTTACTGACTTTGTCTGAGGTCTTAACTACATCTGTCTCAACAACTTCTCTTCTATCTGTGATGGCATTACGGTTTTCACCGCCCTGTAACTCTAGTTTTATGCCCTCCTTTATGCCAGGAAATCCCGGTGGGATATTATTTCAACTCAAGTTGTTGTGTAAACTGAGAGAGTTGCTCGCTGGCAGAGGAAGTGAAGGAGTTGCGCACGGTAGGGCGGTGTGGCGTGGCCTCCAGGCAGGAGTCTGTGCTGCCCCCCAGTGTTCGCTCGGCAGAAGACAGGCTCTGTTGTGGTCGACTGCAGATATCAGTGGTATTCAGTTGACACAATGCCTCCAACTGCGTTGGTAGTTTTTTCTATTTTATACATATTTTTTGTGCCTTCTGCCCTGTTTGAATGCTGACAATGTGTTTTGCACCTTGTTTCTGGGGTAACGCTGTCTCCTTTGGCTGTATTCATGGATGTTCATGTGTCGTCCTGACCTGTGAGATATATCTCCATTTGGCCATTTTAACCTGTCTCTCCCGACCAGAGGCATACAAACTGGTGTACCTGTTATTGAGCCGCCTGGCCACAGGGGGTCGCTGTACTGGGCCTGGATGATTAACCCCTTTGAATCTCCGGGATGTCACCCAGTTTCCTGCGAACTGAACATTCCGTCTATTTTCCTCCCAATATGACCTGACAGAGAGTCATCGTATAACGACAAGATGATAAGAGGCATTGATCTTGTGGATAGTCAGAGGCTTTTTCCCGGGGCTGAAATGGTTGCCACTAGAGGACACAGGTTTAAAGTGCTGAGGAGTAGTTACAGAGGAAATGTCAGGGATAAGTTTTTTACTCAGAGAGTGGTGAGCACGCGGAATGGGCTGCCAGCAACGGTGGTGGAGGCGGATACGATAGGGGCTTTTAAGAGACTTTTGGATAGGTACATAGAGCTTAGAAAAATAGAGGGCTATAGGTAAGCCTAGTAGTTTTTTGTAAGGTAGGGACGAGTTCGGAACAACATTGTAGGCCGAAGGGCCTCCATTGTGCTGTAGGTTTTCTATGTTCCTATGTTTCTATCTTTATTTTCTCTTGCTGATGAACCCACCTTGCGGATTGGTTGTTGTTCAAACAAACGCGAGGCACTGGTTTATAATGCACACATTTCCCAGTTCCGAACTCTGTTTGGAGGCTGTCCCATGGGGAAAATATATATGAGTCTCTGATACCGTCAGTCAGACGCTGAGCGAGTCACACTCCATGCCGTCCATTCACAGACTCCCGGAGTCAGACACTGAGTGAAGCTCCCTCACCAACATTACATCACACAAGTTCGGAGTCCGAAAAAGATTGAAGCTCCCTCCACGCTGTCCCAACGTTTCGGAAAAGGAGTGAAGCTCCCACTCACAGTCGTATAACGCACTTTCGGTGTCAGCATTGAATGAAGCTCCCTCCCCACCGTCCCATCACACACTCCCGGCGTCAGACACAGAGTGAGGTTCACTCCACACCGCCCCAGCTCACTCTCCTTTGGTCAGACACAGAGATAGGCTCCCTCCACACTGTCCCATGGCAGACATAACGCATTTCCGGAATCAGAGAGAGAGTGAATCTCCCACCACACTCTCCCATCACACACTGCCGGGGTCAGACACAGAGTGCGTCTCCCTCCACGCCGTGCTAAAACACACTCCCCGGATCAGACACAGTGTGAAGATTCCTCCACACCGTCCCGTCACACACTTTCCGGAGGAGACATAGAGTGCAGCTCCCTCCACGCCGCCCCAGAGCAGATCCCCGGCATCAAACACGTGATGCTCCCTCGACACTGTCCCATCACATTCTTTCTGGTACAGACACAGAGTGAATTCCCTGTTCCCCATCCCTTCACACATTCACATTTCAGAAATTTAGTTTAACTGCATCTACCTTGCCCAAAACCCGCACAATCGCATCACACACTACCCAACCCCAAATAAGTGCCCAACCTCCTCCGTCCTCCACTCTCCCCTCTCGGCAAGCCCCAGCGCTCCGTCACCCCAGTCGCCAGGAAGTCTGTCCCGGATACTGTGAGTGCGTGTGACAGGATGTGGATTATTCAGCACGCACGTGCTCCCAGTTTTAATCACCGACTCCAAATCCCGGGCTGGGGTCCGTCCCTCTGCAACTGGATGATAGACTCCCTCATCCGGAAACCACAGTCTGTAGCAACGTTACCGAGCGACAGGTTGTGCTGAGGAGGGGGGAGGGGCTGCAGAAACGCTCAGACAGAATAGGATAGGAGAATGAAAATGGACGCGGCAATAGAATAGAGTGCCGGGAATCGTATGGTCATGCAATTTAAAAAAAAAACAACATACAATCGTAGAATGTTTTCTGAAGGGAGGGATCTTTTTTTTAACCCAAGCAACCTGTTCATATTCTATACCTTCACAGAATGGTCTGGGTCAATTTTGAGCCGGCCCACGAATCCCCTCATAACAAGTGTCGAGACAAAAGTTTGAACAGCAGATCTGTTTAGTATGTATAAATAGCATATCTAACGTTAATAAATGAGTGATGAATATTTAACTAATTTTTCAGAGATTCAAAATCAATTTCAATAGATTAGGGTCAAATTCGACCCGGAGCAGCCTCAGTGTACAAACATTTGTAGCACCTGTACAAAAGTATAAACCTTCAGGGCGTTTTTACTGTTGTCAAATGTCAGAACGGGTCAAACATGACCGGCACAGTGTGTAAGGGTTAAAAACAATCTGCGGTGCAGAGGGATTTGGGAGACTTCGTGCAGCTTTCCCAGAAGTTTAACCTGCAGCTTGAGCCGGTGGTGATGAAGGCAAATGCGATGACAGCATTCATTTCGAGAGGACTGGGACGACGTAAAAGCAAGGACGTCATTCTCAGACTCAATACGTCACTGGTGAGGTCACATTTGGAGTTTTGTGAGCAGGTCTCGATCGCTTATCTCACAGGGGATGTGAGACGTTGGAGAGGGTTCACGGGAATGATAACGGGATTCGACGTGGTATTATTGGAGGAGTATTTGACAGCTCCGGGAGACAGAACATCCACACACAGCGATTCAGGAACAGCTTCTTCCCCTGCACCATCACATCTTTCAACGGAGCAGCAAGAACTCGGGTGTTTATTAATATTTGCAACTTGCATTAATTGTGCATCTTTGCTCCGTACTAATGCTTCAAAAGAACAAATTCCAGGGGTTATAAGCTTCAGATAATAATTGAAATAGCGATTCCGGTGGAAAACATCCGATGGGGTGGACTGGACACGTGGCCCGCTGGTCTTCACCAGTCACACCGAGTACAGGAGTCGGGAGGTCACGTTGCCGTGGGACAAGACGTCGGTGAGACCGCCCTGATTTAGGAAAAATGTCAGTGAACTGGATATATTGTACAGGGAGTTCTACGGGAAATATTGTCGAAACTCGGAGGACTGAGCTATGGTTGGAGGGAAGGTTGGGACTTTATTCCCTGGAGCGTAGTTATAACCTTACAGAATACCATAAACCCGAGTGGGGCACAGACAGAGGGGATGCGGACAGATTTTCACCCAGGGTTGGGTTATCGAGAACCAGACGGCACCGGATTGAGGCGAGAGTGTGTGGAAAGCAGAAAGAGAGAGAGAGATCAGGGAGACGGAGGGTTTAGAGAGAATGGAGAGGGGAGAGAGAGAGTGCCTGGGGGAGAGAAGTGGAGAGAAGTGTAAGAGGTGGGCAGAAGGAGCAGAGAAAGTGCGGGCGGAGAAAGTTCCTGGAAATAAAGAGAGGTGCGGGGTAGAGAGAAAGGTAGATGGAGCGGGGAAGTGCGGAACCGGGTGAATGGCGAGAAAGAAGGGGATAGACGGTACGAGGGGTTTGTCGATGTCTGGTGGGGAGAATATGATGGCGACAAGAGGAGCAGATGAAGTAGGAGGGAGGGGCAGAGAAGGTGGGAGGGAATTTGAAAGGGTTTAGGAGTGAGAGAGAAGGAGGAGAAAATGGGTGTAGTCACTTGATTCATGTCGACTCCACTGGCTGTTGGCAGAGACCCTGGATCTCTTCAGGAACATCCGGGAACAAGGGTGCCGATTTCTCGCAGATGAAACGCCGATCACGATCACAAGGGCTACCTCTTACGTACGACTCGCAGTATATGCAGACGGACGGCCCCGGGGACTCATTGTACAGGAGGGCCAAGCTCACATTCCTATCCAAGAGGGTTAAACAATTTCAACAGAGACAAAACAGCTCCAGCAGAGAACCCGAGCCGAGACCGTCCACAAGCTAATCCCATGAAATAGCTCTCTCCTAACAGCCTGTCAGTCCCCAAACTCATCTCACTCAACCAGTCTCTCCCCACAGCCCCGTGTCAGTACCCAGACAAAAACCCAGTCCCAATGTCTCCCCACAGCCCTGTGTCCCCCAATCTAATCCCACCGAACTTCTTCCTCACCACAGTCCACTGTCAGTCCCCATACGAATCGAACAGGCCCACCCGCTCCACTCTGATCTGTCTCAGTCCCCGAACAAGCCCCACTGTCGCACCGTCTCACCACAGACCAATGTCTGTCACGAAATGAATCCCAATGTTCCACACTCTTCCCTCAGCTCTGTGCCGGACCCAGGTTAATCCCGTTGCCCCTTCCTCTACCCAGAGCTTCCTGTCAGTCTCCGAACATAACCCACTACACCGCGCTCTCCCCATAGCCTCTGGTCCGCCTCCAGACTTATTCCACTGGCACCCTCTCTCCCACATCCTTGCGTCAATTCACAAACTAATCCCTTTAACCCACTGTGTGCCACCGCCCTGTATCAGTCTCCAAACTAATCCAGTTTTCCTTCTCCGGCCCCTCATATCTAAGACACTCACTAAACTAATCCGAGTGTTGCTCCCTCTCCTCACAGCCCGGCGAATATCTCCAAAATAACCCCATGCACCGCGCCCTCTTCAGCGACATGCGTCAGTACCAGAATAATTCCTGTGTACTGATCTTTCGCCGCTGCACCTGCCAGTTTCCGAAATATTCCTACTGCCCTGTCCTTCCCCGACAGACACGTGTCGGTCCCAAAATGCTCCCATTGTACCATCATATCCCAGTGAATCACACAACCCTATACCTACGTCAGTCTACAAACAAATCCCAAAGCGCCTCCCTGTTCCCACAAAACCACTTCATTAAGTAAACAAACCCATCCCCCACCCCAGAGATCAGTCCAAATCTCACCCGACTTCGCATTTTCCAATCCAGTATGCATAGGTTAGATACAAAACTCTGGGGAAATAAATTTATTTCATTAATGCCAAGAATTGAACATTATCTACGTAGCTTCTCTCTGTTGATTACAACAGGAATCTGTGATGGTTGGTTCACTCTGTGTCTGACCCCGGGAATGTGTGATGGGACGGTGTGGAGGGAGATTCGCTCTGTGTCTGACCCCGTGAGTGTGGGCTCGCAGTGTATGGTGGGTATTCCTTATGTGTTTGATTCCGGGAGTGTGTGATGGGACGGTGTGGAGGGAGATTCTCTCTGTGTCTGACCCCGGGAGTGTGTGTTGGGACGGTGTGGAGGGAGATTCACTCTGTGTCTGACCCCGGGAGAGTGTGATGGGACGGTGCGGAGGGAGATTCATTCTGTGTCTGACCCCGCTGGTGTGTGGTGATTCCTGTGTTACTGTGGGACCTTCTCGCTCTGTGACACATACCTCTTCATCCCTTGAATTGATTTCCAGCAGCCTTGAATCACGGTTTGAACATTCTTGAATCGCTTTGCGGAAAGAAGTTTCAAACTTGGATGCGTAATAACACCGATCTTTATTTGAAACCCAGTCCTCGGAAAACGTTTGCTCTGAAAATCAGGAACAAGGAACGGTGACACACCCGGCTGACACACAGAGTAAATTTCCTTCCATGCGGTCCCATCACGCACACCTGAGGTCAGGCACAGAGTGAAGCTCCCTACACACTGCCCCTCGCACACTCCCTGGGTCAGCCGACAAAATTTAGATCCCTATCACGCAGCCTTGGTCAGACACAGAGTGAAGCTCCCTCCACACCGTCTCATCACACACTCCCGGGGTCAGACACAGAGTGAAGCTCCCTCCACACCGTCACATCACTCACTCCTGGGCTCAGACACGGTATGAAGCTCCCTCCACACTGCCCCTCACACACTCCCGGGGTCAGACACAGAGTGAAGCTCCCTCCACACTGCCCCTCACACACTCCCTGGGTCAGCCGACAAAATTTAGATCCCTCACACACAGCCTTCGTCAGATACAATGTGAATTTTTCTTTCCATGGCCACATCACACACTTCAGCGGTAAGACTCGGCGGAAATAAACTGCCTCAGCACAGACGGCATATGTCAGAGGGAGAGTGATTCTCTCTCTACAGATTCCAAACACATCACAGAGCAGAGTGTCAGACACAGAGGGAAGCTGTCTCCACACGGTCTCATCACACACTTCCGAGTCTAACACGAGTCCCCCTCCTTTCGTCCCATCGCACTCTCTAGCGTGCCGCAGAATGAACCTCTCTCTGTACCGTCTCACAACACCACCCTGTGTTCACACACAAAGTGAAGTTCACTCACGGGGTCACACTCCCTCCACAACATCCAATCACAGAATCCGGTGTTACATAGAATGAAGATTCCTCTGCGCTGTCCCATCACAAACTCTTTGAGTCAGACACAGACGCTCTCTCTCCCTACGATCCCATCACACACTCCCGGGGTCAGACACAGAGTGTATCTCCCTCCACACCGTCCCATCACACACTCCCGGGGTCAGACACAGAGTAAATCTCCCTCCACACCGTCCCATCACACACTCCTGGGGTCAGACACAGAGTGAATCTCCCTCCACATCGTCCCATCACATACTCCCGGTGTCAGACACAGAGTGAATCTCCCTCCACACAGTCCCATCACACACTCCTGGGGTCAGACACAGAGGGAACATCCCTCTGCGCCGTCCCAACACTCACTCCCGGAGTCAGACACGGAGTGAAGCCCTCTCTGTACCGTAACGTCACAAACAGTGAAACTCTCTGTGCACGGTCCCATAACACACTTCAGAGTTCAGACATGGGTTGAATCTCTCTGGGCATTTCCCATCAGACAATCAGACACAGAGTGTAGGTGGAGTCATACCGATCGACAAAAGAATCCCCGAGTCAGATACAGAGCGAAGCTGTTATGTTACGTCTCACAATCCCGTGGTCAGACCCAGAGTGAATCCAACTCCACAACGCCCCATCACACTCTCCTGGATTCAGTGATAGCGTGAAACATGATCCACGCAGCCCCATCACACACTCACCGGGTCAAACACAGAGTGAATTACCCTACACACCATCTCATCACATACTCCGGATGTCAATCACAGAGTGACGCTTCCTCTCTCCATGCCTGCCCTGTGATGAGGAGCGGGTGAAAGAGGGGGATGATGCCTCACCTCTTCTGCTGGTCAACAATTCACAGATTTGAGCCTTGGTTTCGTGAACAGATCTGTACTTCGCTTCCATCTCAGTGAACTGATGACGGAGAACGGACAGATTAGAGTTGAGCGCAGAAAGCTTGGATTGAAGGTTTGAGTTTAACTCATGGTAGTTTCGATCGGAGGTGATCTTAGACTGACGAATCTGTGACACTGAGAGAGATGGTGAAGGATGTTTAGCGTTTACAGTGACACATGAGTCAGCGTCACGCTACCGAACGGGTCACAGAGATTGTTGTGTCAGTGTCACGGTGAAGGGTGTCACAGTGAAGGATGTGCTGGTGTAACAGTGAGAGGCGTCGGCGCCACCTTGAGGGGCGTGTCTATATCACGCTAGGGGGTATATCAACGTCCCGTTGAAGGTTTTGTTGTTACCATGGGGGTCTGCGTCAGTATCGTGCGGGGCATGTCCGAGTTGCTGTGAGGAACGTGCCGGTGTCACTGTGATAGGAGTTTCCGTGCCCCGGCGGGAGGTGACAATGACGTGTCACGGTGTCATGGTGTGGGGTGAGCTGGTTGCAAAGTGAAGGGTATGTCAGTGTCACGGTGAGAGACATGTCATGGCCACGGTGTGTGTGAGAGTGACACGCTGAGGTGTGTGTCGGTGCAACGGAGAGTTCTATGTCGATGTCATTGCGTCATTGTGAATTAAGCTGTCGGTATCTGTTAAGGGGTTTGCCTCTGTCAGGGTGAGGTGAGGATAATTGCCTCAGCGAGCGGTGCATCGGTGTTATGTTGACGAGTGATACTGCCTTGGTAAGGGGTATTACAGTCGCGTGTGAGTCTTTGGCACGATGCGGTGCAGAGCGGATCACGCTGAGGAGCGTGAAGGTTTCACGGTGTACGGTACCTCAGTGTCACGGTGAAGAGCGTGTCGGTGTCACTGTGAGGTGTGTGTCGGTGTCCCTTGAGGAGTTTATCAGTGACACGGTCAGGGCCATGTCGATATTACACTGAGGGGTACTTTACCGTCAGTGTGACAGCCACGTGTGTGACAGCGATGGTCGTGTCAGCGTCGCGGTTAGGAGTGTATCTGAGTCTCGTTGAAGGTTGTGACCGAGCTACGGTAACAGCATTGTTGATGTTATGGTGAATGTTGTGTCGGTGTCAGCATGAGTCCTGATTGTGTTACGGGAAAGGCCGTGTTTTATTACGGTTTGGGGTGCGTCCGTGTTATAGAACACAGAACATAGAACAGTACAGCACAGTTCAGGCCCTTCGGATCTTAAACGCTGCCTCCCACATAACCCCCATCTGAAACTCCTCCATATCTCTGTCTAGTAGGCTCTTAAATATCACTGGTGTGTCTGCGTCCACCACTGACTCAGGCAGTGCATTCCACGCACCAACCATTCCCTGAGTAAAAAACCTTCCTCTAATATCCCCCATGAACTTCCCTCCCCTTACCTTAAAGCCATGTCCTCTTGTACTGAGCAGTGGTCCCCTGGGGAAGAAGCGCTGGCTGTCTACTCTGTCTATTCCTCTTAATATGTTGTATACCTCTATGATGTCTCCTCTCATCCTCCTTCTCTCCAGTGGGCGAAGCCCTAGCTCCCTTAATCTTTGATCATAATGCATACTCTCTAAACCAGGCAGCATCCTGGTAAATCTCGTCTGTACCCTTCCCGATCCTTCCACATCCTCCCTACAGCGAGGAGATCAGAACTGGACACCAGTACTCCAAGTGTGGCGTAACCAGAGATTTATAGAGCTGCATCATTACCTCGTGAATCTTAAACTCTACCCCTTGACATATGAAGCGTTCTTAACTACCCTATCTACCTGTGAGGCAACTTTCAGGGATCTGTGGACACGTAACCCCTGTTCTCTCTGCTCCAACACACTACTAAGTATCCTGCCATTTAGACTGTACTCTGCCTTGGAGTTTGTCCTTCCAAAGTGTACCACCTCACACTTCTCGGGATTGAACTCCATCTGTTACTTCTCAGCCCACTTCTGCATCCTATCAATGTTTCTCCGCAATCTTCGACAATCCTTAACACTATCCACAACACCACCAACCACTGTGTCGTCTCCAAACTTGCCAACCCACCCTTCTACCCCTACATCCATGTCGTTAATAAAATCACGAAAAGCAGAGGTACCAGAACCGATCCTTGTTGAACCCCACTAGTCACGGACCTCCAATCCGAATGTACTCCCTCCACCACGACACTCTGCTTTCTCCAGGCAAGCCAATTCTGAATCGACCTGGTCAAGCGTCCCTGGATCCCATGCCTTCTGACTTTCTAAATAAGCTCAGCCTCGTGGAAGCTTGTCAAATGCCTTACTAAATTCCATGTATATCACATCCACTGCACTATCCTCATCTATATGCCTGGTCCACCTCCCCAAATAATTCTGTCAGGCTTGTTAGACACGATCGGCCCTTCACAAAGACATGCTGACTGTCCCTGTTCAGATCATGATTCTCGAAGTGCCCATAGATTCTATCTGTAAGAATCTTTTCCAACAGCTTCCCCACCACAGATGTAATGCCCACTGGTCTTCAATCACTCGGGCAATGCCTACGAAATTATTTGAAGAAGAGGACAATATTCGCCTCCCTTCAATCCTCCCGTGCCATTCCCGTGGACAACGAGAACATAGCGACACTTGCCAGAGGCTCAGCAATATCTTCTCTCCCCTCGCAAAGCAGTCTGGGGAATATTCCGTCAGGCCCCGGGGACTTATCCGTCCGAATATATTTTATCAACTACAACAGCTCCTCTCCACTAAGATCAACATGTTCCTGTACATCAAACTCCCTCATATTGTTCTCACCGTCATCAAGTTCCCTCTCATTGGTGAATACCGAAGAGAAGTATTCAATGAGGACCTCGCTCACTTCCACAGTCTCCAGGCACATCTTCCGACCTTTATCTCAAACCGCTCCTGCCTTCACTCCTGTCATCCCTTTGTTCTTCACATAATTGAAGAATGCCTTGGGGATTTCCTTTACCTTTCTCGCCAAGGCCTTCTCTTTCTCCCTTCTTTCTGTACACTTTCCCTTCTTCACTTATTTCCTTGCTACCCTATGTTCCTCAATAGACCGATCTGATCCTTGCTTCCTAAACCTCATGTATGCTGCCTTCTTCCATCGGTGTTACGGTAAGGGGGGTTTTGGTTTCACTGTTGCGTTTTGCAATCTCATTATATTCCACTCTATTTATTTAAGGTCTGTCTCCATCCGGAGACCGTTCCACTCACCATGAATCGACAGACCGGCCATTGTCACGATGAGCGCGGCTGTAACTAGGCAGAGTAAGCAGATCAGACGGTACGGTCTATTTCCGATCTTCATTTTCGACTCCTGTTCTTGTGCAGCTGCGGAGATACCATACGACCATAAGATCACAATAAATATTTAATAAGAGCATAGGAGCTACTTAATGAATACTTTACTTCAGTATCTTACGGATTTTAGTGATGACTTGCAGCAGACTGCAAGGCCTGAGCATGTAGATGTTAAGAAAGAGGATGTAATGGAGCTTTGGGAAAGCATCAAATTGGATAAGTCGCCGGTACCGAACGAAATATACCCCAGGCTCCTGTCGGAGGCGAGGGGAGAGATGGCTGAGGCTCTGGCGATGATCTCTGCATCATCAATGGAGACGTGGGAGGGTCCGGAGGATTGGAAGGTTGCGGATGTTGTTCCTTTATTCCAGAAAGTTAGAAGAGATATCCCAGGAAATTATAGACCATTGAGTATTACCTCAGCTGTTGGTAAGTTGATGGAGAAGATCCTGAGAGGCAGGATTTATGAACATTTGGAGAGTTCTAATATGTGAATCAGTTGTCACCATGGCTTTGTAAAGGGCAGATCGTGCCGTCCGAGACTGATCGCATTTGTGTGGGGATGTGACCTAACACATTGATAAGGAAGAGCAGTTGATGTAGTTTATATGGATTTCAGCAAAGCATTTTATAAGGTACCCCATGCAAGGCTTACTGAGAAAGTAAGGAGGAATGGAATCAAGGGGATATGGCTGTGGATTCACAACTGGCTTGCCTGTTTGGACTGTTTGTAGACGTGTCATATTCTGCATGGAAATCAGTCACCAGTGGAGTGCCTCAGGGATCTGTTCTGGGACCCTTATTCTTCATGACTTTTATAAATGAACTAGATGAAGGTGTGGAGGGATGGGTTCGTAAGTTTGCTGATGACACAATGTGTGGAGGTGTTGTGGATAGGTGGAGGGCTGTCAGAAGTTACAACGGGACATTGATAGGATGCAAAACCGGGCTAAGAAATGGCATATGGAGTTCAACATAGATAAGTGTAAAGTGGTTCATTTTGGTAGGTCAAACACGATGGCAGATTATAGTATTGATGGTAAGTCTCTTGGCAGTGTTGAGGATCAGAGGGATCTTGGTTCCTAGCACAAAGCAGCTGCGAAGTTTGACTCTGTGTTTAAGAAGACGTACGGTGTTTAGGCCTTCGTCAATCGTGGAATGGAATTTAGGAGCCGAGAGGTAATGTTGCAGCTCTATAGGACCCTCGTCAGACCCTACTTGGAGTACTGTGCTCAGTTCTGGTCGCCTCACTATAGGAAAGTCGTAGAATCCATAGAAAGGGTGTAGAGGAGATTGACAAGAATGTTTACTGGATTTGAGAGCATGCCTTATGAGAATAGGTTGAGTGAAATCAGCCTTTTCTCCTTGGAGCAACGGAGGAAGAGAGGTGACCTGATAGAGGTGTACAAGATGAGGAGAGGCATGGATCGGGTGATTAGTCAGAGGATTCTTCCCAGGACTGAAATCGCTCGCAGAAAAGGATATGCTTTTAAGGTGCTTGGAAGTAGGTACTGAGAGGTGTCCTTTTTTTTACTCAGAGAGTGGTGAGGCTGCAGGAAGCGGTGGTGGAGGCGAAACCGATAGGGACTTTCATTGAACTCATGCATGGCTACATCGAGCTTAGAAAAATAGAGGGTTCTGGGTAAAGCCTTGGTAGGTCGAAGGGAGGGACGTGTTCGTTTCAACTTTTTGGCCGAAGAGCCTGTAATGTCCTGTATGTTTTCTATGTTTTAGTGTTTCTATATACATCACAAACAGGGGAGGTCCTGCAGAATAAAGAGTCACAGTATACAGAGCGAGAGCAGTGCCGGCAGACGATAAGGTACAAGAGGCCAGGAAGAGGTAAATCGTGAGGTCAGGAATCCGTCTGATCGTCCTAGGTGGCCGTTCTATAATCGGATAGAAACGGGGAATAATCCGTCCTTGATTGGGGAAACGGGGAATAATCCTGGTGTGACGTGCTTTCGTAACTTCCTCCCGATGGGAGGGAGTGCGGCTGGGTTGGGTCGGGGTCTGTGGTTATATTGGCTGCTTCACGGAGACAGTAGGACATGTAGACAGTGTGCACGGAGAGAACAGGTCAGATTTCCATCTTTGGAGTAAGACAGCAGAACGGCTGATCAGGGCCGTGCAGTAGACGTGAAGGATAGGGACTTCAATGAGCTATTGTTGGACTGCTCTGTATAAGGGGGTGGTGCCAGGGGAGATTAGACTGACCGATTTGATTGCAGAGGACCTGTTTGTCCTGATTAATTCATAAAATGCACACTGACTTTAACAATTATTGTTACAAGGTCCCAAATGGTAGAGCACTCTGAGAAATGGAAGAAAGGAAGGGAGGAACGAAGAAAGAAAGGAGCGGTGAGAGAGGGAGGGAGGGGGGAGATTCTGAAGGTGGAAGATGGAGGAACGAGAGAGATACTGGATGGCCTGAGACCAGACAGTGTTGTCAGGTTAATATGATCGGAAGGACAGATCCGGTACGGGGAGTAGATGTAATCTACCTAGACTTTAACAAGGTCTCAGATGGTACACTGCTCAGGAAGATGATAGTACGGGAGTCGGGAGGTCACGTTACAGACGTACAGTGACGCCGCTCTTGTTCAGTGTTGCTCGACTTTTATAGGAAAGGCCACGATGCAGGAATATTTATGAGTATGTTGGACTCGGGGGAGTGAGGCATGGAGAGAGGTCAGGCAGGTCGGGATTTTATTCCTTGTATCGCAGGGGTGACCTTACAGAGTTGTATAAAACCTCGAGGTGCACAGGCAGGGTGAACAAGCACAGACGTTCCTCAGGTCCGGGGTATGAGGAACCAGAGGGCAGAGGATTGAGGTGAGAGTCGATGGCGTGGAAGGAGAGAGCTATGTGAGGGAGTGGTGTTAGACAAGAAGGAGGTAGACAGGGACGAGAGGGGTAAATAGGAAGTGAGAGTGAGAGCATAGGGGTGGGGAGAAGGATGGAGAATGGGGCGGAGGGAAGAGTGGGATATGGGGAGAAACGGGAATAGATGGGGAAACGTTTGTAGTAGATTAGTTGGGGAGAATCGAGAACCGAGTAGTGGAGGCGACTGGGGTAGAAGAGGGGCAGAGAGAGAGGGGTGCGTAGGGTGGGAAGATGGGGAGTGAGAGTAGAGCAGAGAGAATGACGAGAACGAGAATGTTGCCGGATTGGAGGGAGAAATTTATGGATAGAGGTCGGTCAGGTTGGGACTTTAATTCTTGGAGTTTTGGGGTAACCATACAAAGGTGTATGAAACCACGAGTGGTGAGTGCGTACAGTTATTTTCCTCAGACTTGGAGAATCGAGGACCAGAGCGCACAAGTCTAAGTTGAAGGAGGAATGGGATTTAATTGTGGCCCGTGTGACATCCTTTCATTACCCAGAGTGTTGTCAGTCTATGGAACGAGCTGTCAGAGAATGTGGTCCAAGCAGATGGAGTACAAGCACTTGGGAGAATGAGACTGACCACTCCAAAATGACGTCATCACTGTGAACTCTGACCTGTTAGTGCTGTGGTTGACAGCCCGCTGGGTCCCGAGGAAATTGGAGGATCTTCGTCCTCATCGATGCGGGGTTTCTTTTTCCGAAAGTTCAGCTCAGAGTAGGTGGAGTTCAGACCGTCTGGGAGGAAGAGAGAGAGACAGGGCGGTTAGGAAGAAAGTGAGAGCGGTAGGGAATGGGGGAGCGAGTCGGGGAGAGAGAGGGTACAGAGAGGTGAAGACAGAGAGAAGGGAGAGAGGGTATGAGGTAGCGAGAGAGAGTGTGAGGGAGAGCGGGGAGAGAGAGAGGACAGAGACGTGGAGACAGAGAGAAGGAGAAAACGATGGACAGAGAGGGGAAAGCGCGATGTGGGCATTGGAGAGGAAAATGCGAGAGAAAGAACGGGGAGAGAAGGAGAGGGGAAAGAACAAGCGGGGAGAGCGTCGGGGAGCGGGAGAGATGGATGGAGAGAAAGACAATGAGTGGAGGGGAGATGAGCGGCAAACCGAGACAGAGAGAGAGATGGAAGAGCAGGCGGGGTTGACGGGGATATAAGAGTGAGCAGAGAGAGAGCGATAGAGAGGGAGATCGAGATTGGTAGAGACGGTGACTGTGATAGAAGAGAGACCGGAGGGAGTGGGGCAATGAGAGAGGACGAAGTGTATGGGACAGTTGGAGACAGTAGGGGAAATAGTGTGAGGGAGGGACAGGGGATGGAGGGAGAGAGGAGACGGTGTGATAGGAGGGGAAAGAGTGGTGTTAGAAAAGGGAGAGGGGTTAAGGTTTAATACGGCACTCCTTCTCTGCGTCTCACCCACAGTCCTGCTTCCTCACTACAACAACACGAATCTAACTGATCTCCACCACCCATTCCCCACATCGCTTGCTCCTCGTTGCGCCTTCCTCTGCATACCATGCCATCTTCCCACAGCACTCCCTCCACACTCCATCCCACGGCGCTACCTCTAATCCGCCCTTCAGCAGGGCGCAACATTCCGCACCGATCGTCAAACAGAGAATCCACCCCACCCCCACCTTTTCATCTCTCACGCGTTCCCTCCGTGTTTTTCTCAAACAGGGAATCTTTAGGGTCAACTGGACGTTTGCCCTGAGATCTCTCGACAGGATTGGACACGTCACCTAAACAGGGACAAATTAACAAAGATGAAACTGACCTCGATCTGTCCGGACTCGGGTTGCGAGAGGGTCTTGAGATTAACTTCCGCATACAGCACATCAGGTTCAGCTGGACACAGAAGATTGAGGGTCAGACACACAGTGAATCCCCCTCCGCATGGTTCCATCACAAACTCCTGGGGTCAGACACAGAGTGATGCTCCCACCACACTGTCCTAGGGGGCCGTTCGATAATCCGATAAAAACGGGGCAGAAGCCGTCCTTGAGACCGGTGGGACGTGCTTTCGTAACTTTCTCCCCGATGGGAGTGAGTCGGGCTGGGTTGGGTGGGGTTCTCTGGTTATGCTGGTTGCTTCACGGAGACAGCAGGAAATGTAGACAGTGTCCATGGATGTAGACATGTAAGATTTCCATCTTTGGAGTAAGACAACAGAGCGGCTGATTTGGGCAGTGTACCAGACGTGATTGATAGGGTCTGATGAGCTATTGTTGGTCTCCACTGTATAAGGGGGTGGGGCCAGGGGAGATTAGACTGATCGATTTGATTGCTGAGGAACTGTTTGGCCTGTTTGGTTGGTAACATGTATACTGACAAATGTTGTCACAAGATCCCAGATGGTAGATCACTCTGGAAGATGGAAGAGAGGAAGGGAGGGACGAAGAAAGAAAGGAGCGGTGAGAGAGGGAGGGTGGAAGTTGGACGAGGTAGAGAGATACGGATGGCCTGAGACCCAGGGAGAGGTATCGTGCTAATTTGCTCGGGAAGGACAGATCAGGCACGGGGAGTAGATGTAATCTACCTACAATTTAACAAGGTCTCAGATGGTACACTGCTCTGGAAGATGATGGTACAGGAGTCGGGAGGTCACGTTGCAGATGTACAGTGACGCCGCTCTTGTTCAGTGTCGATCGACCTGATATAGGAAAGGCCACCGTGCTGGAAGGTTTACGAGGATGTTGGACTCGGGGGAGTGAGGCATGGAGAAAGATCGGGCAATTAGAGACTTTATTCCTTGGAGCGCAGGGGCGACCTTACAGAGTTGTATAAAACCACGAGGGGCGCAGGTAGGGTGAATGATCACAGACGTTCCTGAGATCCGGGGTATCGGGAACCAGGGGGTAGAGGATTGAAGTGAGAGTCGATGGTGACGAGGGAGAGAGTTGAGGAAACGCGGAGGCTGTTTTAGACAGAACGAAGGAGAAAGGGGGGCGAGTGAAAGGGTGGGAGAGAAATAGGGAGAGGAGAGAGTGGGGTGGGAGTGGGGGAGTGTGGGCGGACGGAGAAGAGTGGAACAGATGTGGAGAAAGAAGGCCATAGATTTGTAGGAGTTTGTAGGAGAGTGCTGGGGGAGAAACCGGACGCGAGCAAAGGAGGAGAATGGGGTAGGAGTGGGTCAGAGAGTGTGGGGTAGGTAATGTAAAGGTGGATGAGAGAGCAGGAGGAGAACGAGGATGATGCCGGACTCGGGGGACTGATCTAAGGAGAGAGGTCGGCCAAGTTGGGACTATAATTCTTGGAGCATAGTGGTGACCTTACAGAGACGTATAAAACCACGAGCGGTCGACGTGTACAGTTATTTCCCCCAGACTTGCAGAATAGCCACATAACCATATAACCATATTACAAGTGTATAACTCGGCCATTCTAGTTCCTGCGGAACGCTGACTCTCACCTAATCCCACCGACCCGCAGTCAGCCCATAACCCTCCATTCCTTTCCTGTCCATCTACCTATCCGATTTTGCTTTAAATGACAACACCAAACATGCCTCTAAAACTGCTACTGGAAGCTCATTCCATACAGCTACCACCCTCTGAGTAAAGAAATTCCCCCTCGTGTTACCCTTAAAATTTTGCCCCTTAAGTCTCAGCACATGTACTCTTGTTTGAATCTCCCATACTCTCAATGGAAAAAGCTTATACACGTCAACTCTATCTATCCCTCTCATAATTTTATATACCTTTATCGTCCCCCCTCAACGTTCTGCGATGCAAAGAATAAAATCCTAGCTTCTTCAATCTTTCCCTGTAACTTATGTGCTGAAACCCAGGCAAAATTCTACTAAATTTTCTCTGTACGCTCTCTATTTTGTTGACATCTTTACCATATTTCAGTGACCAGAACTGTGCGCAATACTCCAATTTCGGCCTTACAAATGTCTTGTACAGTTTTACCATTACATCCCAACTCCGCTACTCAATGCTCTGATCTATAAAGGCCAAATACCAAAACTTTCGTCACCACCCTATCCACATGAGATTCCACCTTCAGGAAAATATGCACGATTATTTCCAGATCACACTGTTCTACTGCATTCTTCAATGTCC